>NC_092337.1:441893839-442200000 GCF_046630445.1 Rutidosis leptorrhynchoides | reverse complement strand
GCAAAATCCCATCGCGATCGCGGAGGCTGGTCTGACAGGTCTGAACCCACGCATTAAATACGATTTAGGGTTTTAATTTTATATTTATTATTATTATTAGGGTTTAATTATTATATAGTTTTAATATAATTTGTAATTTAAGTTTTAGTTATTATTATTTACATATTTATATTAATACTTTTATATAAATAATATAAAAATAATATTTTTATAAAAAAATTATATTTTTATAACTTTAGTTTTATTTTTATATTGGTATCTTTTTATTCGTTTAAATTCGTAATTTGTATATTTATCATTCGTTATATTAGTTTTAAGTTAGTTTTTGCCATAATTGTTTTATATTTCTAGATTTTTAGACTTTGCCGTAAAATCCCTTAAGTGCTTTTTCTTTAGATTAAGATTTAGGCGCTTTAGAATTTTGCGGCGTCGTTTTAAGTTTATAGATTTTAGTACTTTTTGAGTAATTGCCGTTTTCCGTTTAGAATTGCATTTAAGCTTTAATATCTTTAGACGCAATTTTTAGTTTTTAGTTTTTAGACTTTTAAGTTTCGACGCTTTTCTTTCGACGCTTATTTTTCGACCTTTTGTTTTTCGACGCGCTTTTTCTTTTTCATTTCTACGCTCTAGTTTTTAGGACATAGAACTTTCTTTAAATTTCTTTAAATTTCGACGAAAAATTATTGTAAGCGATTGAATTAATAGACACCAATTTCCTGGTTCGTAGTAATAGTTAGATTTGTTAGTGGCGAGTTGTGGACTTCCGATTTAAAGGGCCCTGGCTACCTGCTGCATCTATTGGCTATTCGAAACGTGGGCAAAAGCAGAAAAGTCTATTAATTTGATAACTTATATAATTTTTAGTTTTATAACTAATAGGATAATTAGTAAATGCACTACATTGTAGCTAAAATTTAGTAATAAGCGTATTATGAAATATCTCGAAAATATTTTGGAAACTCTTTCTGACATGCAAAATCAATTAAATCAATACTCTCAAATGAGTGTTGAAGAAAATTCGTTCGGTCAATCTTGGATCACGAATGACGAAACAATAAGTGGTTGTGAAATCTGTGGAGATTATCATTCAACATGGGAATGTTATTATTACGTTCCTATGGAAAATTATGCACCCATGAAACCTGAATGGAATGATTATGAGGAATACAATTCAAATTGGGATTATTCCCAAGAATATATCCAAACTCAACAACCAGAGGACGAGGAAAATTATGTGTCTGAAATTTTTTTAGATTATATGAAAATCAAACTCGAAGAATTTGATGCTCAAAATGAACAAATGAGAGAGTTTGCGAATAGACAAGCTGAAACTCTATCAGACTACACACCTGTTGATCTGAGGAGTATTGTGCAAGAAGATCTCATATCATCGAATTTTAATGAATTCGAGGGCTCCGAAATCACCAATTATCCCGATGATACTTTTTATTCAGTTTTACCAATTTCACAACATATCGACACATTAGCCTCTACCGACAAAATCATCGATCCATCTATGGATGAAAAAGAAGTAAGGGTGACAAATTGGTACTCTTGGGAAAATGATAACGTTGAAAATTTTACCCCCGAGACCAAAGTGGTGGGACCGATAAGGACCGTTACAGACGAAGAATTTGCTTCGATCCCGAAATTCACCATCCCACAACCTTCCAAACCAATATTCTCAATAGACGAATCATCTACCAAAGATGAACTACGAGCTGTAATAGATATTGACACCTCGGATTTCACCCAATTGGGTAATAGAGGTGAAAACTTTGATCCCGAGAATGAACGGAAGGAAATGTTAGAAATTGTCCACCCTATAGAAATATGTATATCGGTGTATAACGATCCATTTGACCAAGAACCAGAAAAGAGACGTATCCATTTACTGAAAGCTACACTTAAAAAAGAATTAAGTAGTGACAATCGGGTGGGTCTAAACTTTAAACCCATTGATATATTATACACCACCCGAGATGTAAATAACTGGCTCACTATTTTAATTCGTGGAACTTATTCTACCAACTTCACATGTCGTCAGCTAAGTGTGGGGAAGTCTAACCCCACTTAACGTTAAATTCAGGGTTTGGGTTAGTGCTTAACTCGATAATAAACATGCATGCTGATTAAGGGTAAAAGACGCATTTTCAAAGATTAACAAACAGTTCGGAAAAAGCAACCGTTTTTGAAGAAAAACATGTGTGATAAAACAACAAAAGGAATGAACGATGAGGCGCGCCATCTATCATTCGACGAGCTTTGAAATTACAAACTGGGTATTTTTAATCACTTTTCTACACTAATTACCCTCATGAATTTATAATTATAGTCTGATTTCATGCAAATGAGGGCATTGCATGATCTCAAGTGTGGGGAAGGATTATAAATTCTCTCGGGTTTGCACTTGGTTTATTTGCCAAATTTTGTGAAAATTTGAAAAATTTTCAACTAAATGAATTCAAAATCATGTTTATACATATTTATGAAGTATAAAAACTAGGTGTTAATACCGAAATTGTCGTTACCTCGGAAATGATATAAATTGAGAAACAACCTAAAATACTTGAATTCATTTAAAATGGAAAAGAGGAGAATAAAATGGCAAAGCAAGAAATAAATTGTAACAACCCAAACCAAACCACGAACAGTCCACTTAAAATACCAAAAAAAAAAAAAAATTGTTCGTGGGAAAATTTACCAAGATATTTTAAACATATGTCACATATTTCTATAACAAATAATTGAAAATACTTTTGTTTTGAACGATAATTAACTGTTTTACCCGATTTACTGTAAGAAAGATGGATCTACACGATGAATCAATTCCATCATTAAAAGGAAGTAAAGTCTTCCGAAAAAGAAACGCGCTTCTTGATTTAGGTCAGGAAGTTGTCGTCCAGACCAGCTGTAGGTTGACGAAAAATCTAGAAAAGTCATCACTAAAATCAGAAGGAAATCCACGGACCTCAGCATAAAACAGGGTCGCCAAGTGGTCAGATTTATCCTAACCATGAGAAGGATTTATCTCGTAAAATGGGGGGGCACCGTGCAAATTAGCTTGATAAGACTAATGAATCAGATCCCCAGAAAGGATAATCTCCTTAAAGATCAAAAAATCAGCTTTTAAGACTGATATTACTCAATCCTAGAGATTGACCTTAAAGATTGAGAATTCAAACTCATGGAATTCGATGATATCTAAACTCGAGCTTGAACGAGAAAATATTTTGATCAAAAATTATAAACCGATTTGTTTTCTGAAAACCCATTTTCAATGCGTTCATTACCATTGAACGTAAAATCCTAGGAATTCACCTGGAATTCATTAGGTCACCTGAACCAAATCGGGTGTCAACCGTAAGAATGGTGGTTGCATAGCATGGTCAAAGACAGGACCTTGTGCCAGACCGAAAAATTATAAGGGTGACCTTTACTATTGCTCCTACCAAGGATAGTAATTGCGTCCGACACGTTATAGACCATAATTAAAAGCATGTCAGGGGACATTGCCTTAACAGTTGCTTGTTCAATGCTTTCCTTTACAACCGGACGATAGTTTACCGAAAGGTAATATACGGAGCAAGTATGCTGGACGTGTTGCTTTCCTAATACAAGGTTAGCAAGTGGGTGACACAAAACCGCAAGTTTTGAGCTAAAATTTTCAAATCTGAAACCCACCAAACCCACAAAAAAAGAATTTGCAAACACCGGTGAAGGGTTATTCCGGAAAACTTATCTAGGGTAAAAACTAGATTTAATTTTTAAAAGATCAAATGTTTTCATAAAGATCCAATTTCCTTAATGGATCTAAATTTTATAGTCATGTGGGGCTGTAAACCATATCGTTACTACCATTATTTATACCGCCGTATAGAAATCACTGATGTACAAAGTGTGAAGAATAAAGAAGTGATTCTAGTATTTCAAGACTATATTGCTTGAGGACAAGCAACGCTCAAGTGTGGGAATATTTGATAATGCTAAAAACGAACATATATTTCATAGCATTATTCCCCAAGAAAGACAAGCTTTTAGTTGCAATTGTTCTATTTACAAGTGATATTCGTTTAAATATTAAAAGGTGAAGACAAAAGACAGATTCGACGAATTGAAGACGCAAACGACCAAAAAGCTCAAAAGTACAAAATACAATCAATGAGGTTCCAATTATTGATGAGAAACGTCTCAAAATTACAAGAGTACAAGATTCAAAACGCAAAGTACAAGATATTAAATTGTACGCAAGGACGTTCGAAAATCCGGAACCAGGACCAGAGTCAACTCTCAACGCTCGACGCAACGGACTAAAAATTACAAGTCAACTATGCACATGAATATAATATAATATATAAATAATTCTTAAAAATTATATATATATTATATTATTATTTAAAATCGTCGGCAAACAAAGAGCCAAGGCTGAATGAGCTGTAAAAACGAACTCCGCGACTTGCGGAGTTCGAAGGCTAAAAGAACCGCGACTCGCGGAGCCCCAAAAAATAAAAATGCCTATAAAAGCCAACGCAGTTCGACGAATTTTAATATCAATAATCTATCTCTCTCTCAATATATACGTAAATATATATATATATAATTTATATTTTAATTTTAATTTTAAATCCTAATAATAAGGGTATGTTAGCGAATGTTGTAAGGGTGTAAGTCGAAATTCTGTCCGTGTAACGCTACGCTATTTTTAATCATTGTAAGTTATGTTCAACCTTTTTAATTTAATGTCTCGTAGCTAAGTTATTATTATGCTTATTTAAAACGAAGTAATCATGATGTTGGGCTAATTACTAAAATTGGGTAATTGGGCTTTGTACCATAATTGGGGTTTGGACAAAAGAACGACACTTGTGGAAATTAGACTATGGGCTATTAATGGGCTTTATATTTGTTTAACTAAATGATAGTTTGTTAAATTTTAATATAAAGATTTACAATTGGGCGTCCCTATAAATAACCATTTACACTCGATCGGACACGATGGGCGGGGTATTTATAAGTACGAATAATCGTTCATTTAACCGGACACGGGAATGGATTAATAGTCACTAGAATTATTAAAACAGGGGTGAAATTATGTACAAGGACACTTGGCATAATTGATAACAAAGTATTGAAACCTTGGGTTACACTCAGTCGACATCCCGGTGTAATTATTAAACAAAGTATTAAAATCTTGTTACAGTTTAAGTCCCCAATTAGTTGGAATATTTGACTTCGGGTATAAGAATAATTTGACGAGGACACTCGCACTTTATATTTATGACTGATGGACTGTTATGGACAAAAACCAGACGGACATATTAAATAATCCAGGACAAAGGACAATTAACCAATGGGCATAAAACTAAAATCAACACGTCAAACATCATGATTACGGAAGTTTAAATAAGCATAATTCTTTTATTTCATATTTAATTTCCTTTATTTTATATTTAATTGCACTTCTAATTATCGCATTTTTATTGTTATTGTATTTAATTGCACTTTTAATTATCGTACTTTTTAATTATCGCAAGTTTATTTTATCGCACTTTTATTATTTGCAATTTCATTATCGTTATTTACTTTATGCTTTAAATTAAGTCTTTTATTTATTTAATATTTTATATTTTGTTTTAACTGCGACTAAAGTTTTAAAATCGACAAACCGGTCATTAAACGGTAAAACCCCCCCTTTATAATAATATTACTTATATATATATATATTTGTATTTTTATAAAATTAAACTAATATAGCGTTAAGCTTTGATTAAAAGATTTTCCCTGTGGAACGAACCGGACTTACTAAAAACTACACTACTGTACGATTAGGTACACTGCCTATAAGTGTTGTAGCAAGGTTTAAGTATATCCATTCTCTAAATAAATAAATATCTTGTGTAAAATTGTATCGTATTTAATAGTATTTCCTTGTAAAATTTAATAGCTATTTTATATACACCTCGCATAACATCAAGTTATTTTTGGCGCCGCTACCGGGGAACATCTAGCTTAAAAGCTGGAAGCGCAACGCTAATATATATAAAAAAAAAATTTCTTATTAAGTTTTAATTAGTTTTTGTAAAATATATACTTTTTAAAATTTAAAAAATTAAAAAAATTAAAAACCAAAAAAATATATATATATATAAATCTATTTTTAAGATTTTTTTAAAATTATAAAGTATTTCTATTTTTATTTTAGTTTTTAAAACATAAGTTTTTATTTAATTTATATAAATATTTTATATATTTATTAAAACAGAAAATTTAAACAGAAAAATAAAAAAAATAAAACAAAATATAAACCTGTCAAACGAAAGCTCCTGATCTGAAATTTGATACCCCGCGACTCGCGGAGTTTCCAGCTTCGAGCACCGCAACTCGCGGAGCCGTCTGACACGGGCCACACAGAAACCCTAACAGCATTTATTACGGTGTAATTATTATTTATTATTATTATTAACCCTAATTACTTAATTATTATTATAATTAGTTTTAAAATTTTAAAATAAATTGTATTTTAAATTTTAATTAGTTTAATTAGTTTATAAAATTAATAGTTTTATAAATTAAATAATATAAAAATAATATTTTTATAAAAATTGTAATTTCCACAACTTTTAGTATATTTTTATATTTTGTCCCTTTTTAATTGTTTTAGCGTAATATTTGTATTTTTCGCTAGTTTTTAGTTTTAAACTTAGTTTTTGCCATAGTTATATTTTTATTTCTAGATTTATAGGCTTTGCCGTAAAATCCCTTAAGTGCTTTTTCTTTAGACTAAGATTTAAGTGCTTTAGAATTTTGCTACGCCTTTTTAAGTTTTAGTACCTTTTTAAGTTATTTCCATTTGGGATATACTTTTACTTGTAAGCTTTAATATTTTTAGACGCCTTTTACCTATGTATCAATTATCATTCCAATTAGTAATCTCAATTTGCGATTATAATTTTAAGTTAGTGATAGTAATAAGGTTGGGTTAGTCGAGTGTTTTTAAGTTCTATAAGTCACTCTTTTTCTTTCTTATTTTTATTTTTCGCTCTTTTTCCGACACGCTCTTTTTCTTTCTTATTTCTCGCTATTCTAGTTTTTAGGACATAGATTTTTTATTCCACTTCTTATCTAAATTTCTTAAAATTACGAAAATTTATTTTAAGTGGTTAAATTGATAGACATCAAAATTTTCTGGTTCGTAGTAATAGTTGGATTTGTACGTGAACCGGGTTATTGGAGCCAAACAGTCCTCAATTATATTGAGACCAAACGAATCTTGCCCCTCTGCTGCATCTTTTGGCTATTCGAAACGTGGGCAAAATCAGAAAAGTCTATTAATTGGATAACTTATATAATTTTCTTTCTTTTTTAAAAACTAATAGGATATTCAGTGAATGCACCGAGCAAGACGTTCACCACCTTTTGTACGTTCACCACCTGTAACTAGATCAAGACATTTAGCAAATATTACTGCCGTTAATTTTTCTTTAGAATCGTCATCCAGTCGACCAAGTACTCCAGTTCAAATTTCCGATAATCCATTTTTTGAACCCGACCTCACAATTGAGAATCCGGAGAATATTCAGGGACGATTCATAGATCCTGAACCACTAAACTTTCCTCCGGAACCACCAATCATTCAAAAAGAGATTATTGAGGAACGAACCATTAAATCAGAATCCTCTAGTGATTCCGATTCAACAAATTCAATTATGGAGAATCTGGAACCTTTAAGTATGGAAGACCGAATGAGAGCTAAACGCACTGGCCAAGGTCACGCAATTACTCATCCTGACATTAATGCGCCAGATTATGAAATCAAAGGACAAATTCTACACATGGTGACTAATCAATGCCAATTTAGTGGTGCGCCGAAGGAAGATCAAAATGAACATCTTCGTACCTTTAATAGGATCTGCACTCTATTTAAAATAAGAGAAGTTGAGGATGAACATATATATCTCATGTTATTTCCCTGGACTTTAAAAGGAGAAGCCAAAGATTGGTTGGAATCGTTACCTGAAGGGGCGATTGATACATGGGATGTTTTAGTTGAAAAATTTCTTAAACAATTCTTTCCGGCATCTAAAGCCGTAAGACTTCAAGGAGAAATTGTTACGTTCACACAGAAACCAAATGAAACTCTATATGAGGCATGGACAAGATTTGGAAAGTTATTAAGAGGATGTCCGCAACATGGTTTAGACACCTGTCAAATAGTACAAATATTCTACCAAGGATGCGACATCACTACAAGAAAAGACATCGATATAGCAGCTGGTGGTTCCATTATGAAGAAAACCGAAACTGATGCTTATAAAATTATTGATAACACTGCTTCCCACTCACATGAGTGGCACCAAGAAAAAGATATCGTTAGATCATCTAAAGCAGCTAGAGCCGATTCTAGCCATGACTTAGATTCCATTTCCGCAAAGATAGATGCTGTCGAGAGACGAATGGAAAAGATGACTAAAGATATACACTCAATACGAATTAGTTGTGAGCAGTGTGGAGGACCACATTTGACAAAAGATTGTCTCAGTATTGAATTAACAATGGAACAAAGAGAGAATATTTCATACATAAACCAAAGGCCTGGAAATAATTATCAGAATAATTATCAACCGCCAAGACCGATCTACAATCAAAACCAGAATTATAACAGAAATGTTCTATACAACAACCAACAAGGTCTTAGCAATCAACAAGTGTCCAACAATAATTACAACCAGCAAAGACCTAATTTTCAAAACAAACCACAACCCGATGATAAAAAGCCGAATTTAGAAGATATGATGACGAAGCTAGTTGAAACTCAAACGCAGTTTTTCACATCTCAAAAACAAACTAATGAACAAAATGCTCAAGCATTTAGAAATCAACAAGTGATGTCAAAGCTAAGGTATACGAAATAGTTTATATTTTACTAGGAAAAACTATTAAATACGATACAATTTTACACAAGATATTTATTTATTTATAGAATGGATATACTTAAACCTTGCTACAACACTTATAGGCAGTGTACCTAATCGTACAGTAGTGTAGTTTTTAGTAAGTCCGGTTCGTTCCACAGGGAAATCTTTAAACAAAGCTTAACGCTATATTAATTTACTTTTATAAAAATACAAATATATATATAAGTAATATTATTATTATAAAGGGGGGTTTTTACCGTTTAATGACCGGTTTGTCGATTTTAAGACTTTAGTCGCAGTTAAAACCTAATGTAAAATATAAAATAAATAAAAGACTTAATTTAAAGCGTAAAGTAAATAACGATAATGAAATTACGAATAATAAAAGTGCGATAAAATAAAATTGCGATAATTAAAAAGTACGATAATTAGAAGTGCGATTAAATAACAATAAATAAAAGTGCGATTATTAGAAGTGCAATTAAATATAAAATAAAGGAAATTAAATATGAAATAAAAGAATTATGCTTATTTAAACTTCCGTAATCATGATGTTTGACGTGTTGATTTTAGTTTTATGCCCATGGGTTAATTGTCCTTTGTCCTGGATTATTTAATATGTCCGTCTGGTTTTTGTCCATAACAGTCCATCAGTCATAAATATAAAGTGCGAGTGTCCTCATCAAATTATTCTTATACCCGAAGTTAAATATTCCAACTAATTGGGGATTCGAATTGTAACAAGGTTTTAATACTTTGTTTAATGAATACACCAGGTTATCGACTGCGTGTAAACCAAGGTTTTACTACTTTGTTAACAATTACACCAATTACCCTTGAATGTAATTTCACCCCTGTTTTAATTATTCTAGTGGCTATTAATCCATTCCCGTGTCCGGTTAAATGAACGATTATTCGTACATATAAATACCCCGCCCATCGTGTCCGATTGAGTGTATATGGTAATTTATAGGGACGCCCAATTGTAAATCTTTATATTAACATTAACAAACTATCATTTAGTTAAACAAATATAAAGCCCATTAATAGCTCATAGTCTAATTTCCACAAGTGTCGTTCTTTTGTCCAAACCCCAATTATGGTACAAAGCCCAATTACCCAATTTTAGTAATTAGCCCAACATCATGATTACTTCGTTTTAAATAAGCATAATAATAACTTAGCTACGAGACATTAATGTAAAAAGGTTGAACATAACTTACAATGATTAAAAATAGCGTAGCGTTACACGGACAGAATTTCGACTTACACCCTTACAACATTTGCTAACATACCCTTATTATTAGAATTATAATTAAAATTAAAATATAAATTATAAATATAAATATAAATTTTACGTATGAATGAGGAAGAAAAAGATGATGAAAATGATCAGATTTCGGTTTGCTTTATAGGGAGTTTTTCATTTTGGGGCTCCGCGACTCGCGGTGAAATCCTCTTCAAACTCCGCGAGTCGCGGAGAATGAATTTACAGCTCACACCCTTGGAGTCTTTCTCTGCCGACGGTTTTTATTTATAAATATAATATATATATATAATTAATATAATTAATTATATATTATATTATATTTATATACCTAGTTAACTTGTAATTTTTAGTCCGTTGCGTCGAGCGTTAAGAGTTGACTCTGGTCCCGGTTCCGGATTTTCGAACGTCCTTGCGTACAATTTTATATTTTGTACTTTGCGTTTTGAATCTTGTACTCTTGTAATTTCGAGACGTTTTTTATCAATAATTGGAACCTTTTTGATTGTCTTTTGTACTTTTGAGCTTTTTGGTCGTTTGCGTCTTCAATTAGTCGAATCTGTCTTTTGTCTTCACCTTTTATTATTTAAACGAATATCACTTGTAAATAGAACAATTGCAACTAAAAGCTTGTCTTTCTTGAGGAATAATGCTATAAATATATGTTCGTTTTTAGCATTATCAAATATTCCCACACTTGAGCGTTGCTTGTCCTCAAGCAATATCGTCTTGAAATACTAGAATCACTTCTTTATTCTTCACACTTTGTACATCAGTGATTTCTATACGGCGTTATAAACAATGGTAGTAACGATATGGTTTACAGTCCCACATGACTATAAAAATTTAGATCCATTAAGGAAATTGGATCTTTATGAAAACATTTGATCTTTTGAAAATTAAATCTAGTTTTTACCCTAGATAAGTTTTCCGGAATAACCCTTTACCGGTGTTTGCAAAATATTTTTGTGGGTTTGGTGGGTTTCAGATTTGAAAATTTTAGCTCAAAACTTGCGGTTTTGTGTCACCCACTTGCTAACCTTGTATTTGGAAAGCAACACGTCCAATTTACTTGTCCCGTATATTACCTTTCGGTAAACTACCGTCCGGTTGTAAAGGAAAGCGTTGAACAAGCAACTGTTAAGGCAATGTCCCCAGACATGCTTTTAATTATGGTCTATAACGTGTCGGACGCAATTACTATCCTTGGTAGGAGCAATAGTAAAGCTCACCCTTATAATTTTTCGGTATGGCACAAGGTCCTGTCTTTGACCATGCTATGCAACCACCGTTCTTACGGTTGACACCCGATTTAGTTCAGGTGACCTAATGAATTCCAGGTGAATTTCTAGGATTTTACGTTCAATGGTAATGAACGCATTGAAAATGGGTTTTCAGAAAACAAATCGGTTTATAATTTTGATCAAAATATTTTCTCGTTCAAGCTCGAGTTTAGATATCATTGAATTCCATGAGTTTGAATTCTCAATCTTTAAGGTCAATCTCTAGGATTGAGTAATATCAGTCTTAAAAGCTGATTTTTAATCTTTAAGGAGATTATCCTTTCTGGGGATCTGATTCATTAGTCTTATCCAGCTAATTTGCATGGTGCCCTCCCCATTGTACGAGACAGATCCTCTCATGGTTAGGATAAGTCTGACCACTTGGCGACCCTGTTTGATGCTGAGGTCCGTGGATTTCCTGCTGATTTTAGAGATGACTTTTCAAGATTTTTCGTCAACCTACAGCTGGTCTGGACGACAACTTCTTGACCTAAATCAAGAAGCGCGTGTCTTTTTCGGAAGACTTTACTTCCTTTTAATGATGGAATTGATTCATCGTGTAGATCCATCTCTTCTTTTCTTTCATCGGGTAAAACAGTTTAGTTTAGTCCAAAGCAAAAGTATTTTCAGTTATTTGTTACAGATATATGTGACATATGTTTAAGATAACTTGGTAAATTTTCCCACACTTGGCTTTTATTTTCCTTTTTATCGTCCTCTATTCCATTTTAAATGAATTTTAACATTTTGGTTTGTTTCTCAATTTATGTCCTTTTTGAGGTAACAATAATTTCGGTGTTAAAACCTAGTTTTATCGTTCATAAATATGTATAAACATGATTTTGAATTCATTTATTTGAAAATTTTGAAAAATTTTACTAGAATTGGGTAGTCAGTATATAAGACTAGGGCTGTTCTTTTTTATCAGAGAGCACTAGATTCTAATACAACTACTGCTTTACTAGTATTTTTAATGGTAACCAAGTGTTTAAGATAAAAATTTTGAAATCCGAAAGAATTTAACCCCTTCCCACACTTAAGATCTTGCAATGCCCTCATTTGCAAGAAATCAGTAACAATTTAAATTATTGAGGGTGATTTGTGTGAAAATGATTAAATTTTTACCAAAGTTTCCAAATATATTGGCGTTTGTTTGCTGAATGATAAATGGTGCACATCATTTGTTCATTCCGTCTTGTTGTTATTTCACATTTATTTTGCATCTTGTCGTCAAAATTAGTTGCTTTTGCTGAACTTAATGCCAGTCTTTGAAAATGCGTTGTTTTACCCTGTTGTGTACACAAGATAAACTGCAAACATATATACATATTTTTGAAGTTTGGTATATTACCCCACATTCAAAAATTATTAAAATCTAAGAATAAAAGTTAGATAATTATAAAAATGATTACAATATTAACAAAAGTATTAAACGTATCAATAATTACAAATTACAAAATAAAAAAAATAATAAGTAAACTAAGGATGATATTGGTACCAATAGGGGTTCCAGGCATAACCATAGGTGCTATAGAATGCTTCGGCAGGGTCATACGTAGGATACGGTGGCTGCATCTCTATAGACCAGGGAGGGAAGATGGGTTTCGGTGTAGGAATATAGTTTCTACCTATATGTTGGCAATGAGCTATGATTTGGTTCTGATGAACTTGCCAATCTTCAAATGCTCTCTGTCTAGCATTTTCGTATTCCTGAGAAGCTATAAACCTTTGCATTTCTTGCATCTCATTCCCCCCTCCTACATTACCTTGCTGTTGGTTTCTCTCCACCTGTGGATGTCTACCATGGTATCGTACTGCGGCGTTATTTCGCCTCTTCAAAACTTTCGCACCATGGTATACATTTAAACCTATAGTATCGCGGGGTTCTGGTTCTTCTACTAATAATCCCCCCCGACTTATATCCACACCGAGATATTCACCAATCAAAGTAATAAAAATACCACCTCCTATTATGCTATGCGGTCGCATCCCCCGAACCATAGCTGATAAATAATAACCCACACAATATGGTATACTTACAGCGCTTTGTGGGTCTCGAATACACATATGGTAAAACAAATCATGTTCATTTACTTTTTCCTTGTTCTTACCCCTTTGTGTAATCGAATTAGCTAAAAACCTATGTATCACTTTTAATTCGGCTCTATCTATATCCAAATAAGAGTAATTTCCCCCTTTGAAACGGTGATGGCTTGTCATTTGACTCCACACACCGTGTGTATCAAAATTTTCATCTATCTTTCTACCGTTTAGTATCAATCCTCTACAATCGGCAGACGCTAACTCCTCAGGCGTATATATACGTAAAGCCTGAGCCATGTCCAGTAAAGACATGTGGCGCATCGAACCTCCTAACAAAAATCTAATAAAAGAACGATCGGTTAAACTAGCTACCCGATCATTCAACTCTATACTACATAACAATTCTTCACACCATACTTTATATACATGTCTACGCATGGTGAATAAACGTACCCAGTCATTAAAAGAAGAATTACCATACTTCTGTACAAGTAATTCCCTAATTGGCCCGGCCAATTCTACAGCTTCTAAGGGTCCCCATTCTATGACCCTTGGTACCTCAACAACCTTAGAATGAAGAGTATGCAAACCCCTTTGATATTTTGGATAATCTATCCAAAGTATGTCAAATCTCAGGTTCGGGTGCAACTCTTCCAAGTGCATATCAGAAAAGGTCATGACTGGATGAGGTATATCCTGCTTGTAGTAGTTATCCACCTCCTGTTGTTCCAAATTCTCAGCAGGAGCATTGAGGGCTTGGGATGAAGATTCACCCCTTTCATTCTGCAAAACACATCAAACACAATTTTTGTGCATCCAAATATGCATTAGTGTCAGCAAAATCATCCATCAAAATAATTACAATGACATTATCAATTTATATCAAACTTAAGCTCATTTTCATATTTTCATCAAATCTACACTTTTTCAAATAAGCATATACGAAAATGTTCGCCAAGTTCATAATCATTCAACTCAAATAACATGCCAAAATAATCATTACTAGCAATTAAACAAGTTTCAAATGGCATTATCTTTTAAAAATCAAGTTCATGAATTTTAGACTTGAAAAAGTCCACTTTAATTCTCAAAATCATGTTTAGGCTCAAAGTTTGGATCATTTAACTACCTAGACATGTTACACTACTCAATTTAGCAACAATTCATGACAAAAATCGGCCATAACCTGTTTATATCAAAAAGCCCCAAATTGCTCAAGAACACAAACTCTAGATTATTCAAAATTTGAAGTTTAAGGCTTCTAATCATGTTAAACAGCATCAATCTAGGTTATACAAGCATAATACATAAACAATTTAAGCCTAATTACACTAAAAAGCATCAAAATCAAATTGGGAAAAAAATGACTCAAGAACACCAAATTTCGGATTAAATGGTGTTTAGGTGTAGAAATTTACCGTTTTTCTTGAGTAATTCTTAGATAGCATCCTTCTCAACATGATTTTAGCAAAAGATTTGGTGATTAACGGTTAAAAATTGTGATTTTGGGGTGTATTTTTCGTGTATTTTCGGGGTTTTTTCGCTGTGTTCTTCGCAGTGTGTTTTCGTGGGGAGTAAACTGATCTGTTTTTACGTTTTATTATTTTTTTTTCTGGGTTTTGGTCCCTCCGCGAGTCGCGGAGATTTAAGCTCCAAACTCCGCGAGTCGCGGAGTTTGGTATTTTTTTTATTTTTTATAATCATTAACTTATTAAAACAATTAAGTAATTAATTTTAAAATTTTGTTTCCCTTGTTATTTAGGACGAGGTCGTTTCGGATCGATGTCCTAGTCCGTCCCTCGACAAAATTTTAAAATTTGTCTTTTTGTAGCGATTGTTTTAAAAGCTAAGATTTTTGGGGTTTTTTAATGTTTTTGGCATACTTTAATTCAATAAGATTAAAAATAATGATAATAAAAGTTCTCGTCCTTTCCTCGGGTAAAGCAATTTCGGTTCAAAGACCTAGTCTTCAACTTACGACGAATTTTAAAATTTCATATTCTTAACTTAATGAGATAAAGTAAATTTTTGTTTTTAAATTCACACAACTTAAATATAAAATTCAAAATTTATATTAAAAATTCACACCAAACTTAAAATTGAAATGCATAAAATTAAAAATTTATATTTTAAAAATTAAAAATTCACACCAAATTTAATTTAAAAATTTATAAATTTATATCAAACTTATATTAATTTTTCAAATATTTACAATTTTAAATATATTGTTTTTACAAAGTTTACAATATTAATTTAAGATTTAAATATTAATTTTAAAAACATGGTGAAAATAAAATTAAAAATCTTTTTGTCTTTTTATCCCACTTTAATCAATCAAATATTATCAAAAATATGCGCCCCTCTTTTCGGTAAAGTAATTTCGGTTCCAAGACCTAATTTAACTCATGACGAATTTTTGAAATATTTTGGGTTGATTGATTAAAGATATTTATACCTTAAGAATAAACGTTAAATTTCGCAGTGATGTAATAAATTTTTGAATGATATCAATAATTTCGGTCGCCAAACCTAATTTTATTCAATACCAATTTAATACTTTTTAGCGAACAAATTAGCGTTTATTATCAAAAGGTTAAAAATAAAAATAAAAATAAAAACTGTATAGACATACCTGTGAAATAGATTTCTTAGTTATATGATCTATCCCATTCATAAGATAGTCGGTTTAATTGATTTTCCATGGCTACATAGGCGTAACCTCGAGCATTCAGTGTCTTTTCTTCTAAACATATGAACGGTCCGTCTCTGCATAAAGTAACAAATTCGGTATTTGAATAGGTTTGATTATTTGAACATTTACCTCCATGTGACCATTTTCCGCATTTGTGACATCGTTCTAGGTGTCGTGCTCTTCTTTTTGCTGCGGATTTTGATTTTCCTTTACCAAATTGAAACTTATTATCTTCGCATCTGGATTCTTTTCTAACTCCGTCCATTCTTTCTCTGATTACTGATACTAGTTCACTCGGTAGTATGTCATTATTTCTTTTAGTGATCAAAGCGTGTAGCATTAGACCATGGTTTAGTTCACAGGCAGTCTTCATTTTGTAAAAACCTAAAAAAAAAAAATTCAGAATGGGGGGGAGAAGACTAGTTCTTTAGGGTCTGCTAGGGAAAGACCATTCGGGTTCCATTTTCGAGAACTACACGAAAACAGACAATCTAACTCTAACAAAAATACATATTATCCTTTAAAGACTTGATTCTCCCCACACTTAGTTAGCTGTGGTGTCGAAATTGTGATTAACTTCGTTGTCGACTTCCATCGGACCATGTATGTAATGTTTAACTCTGTGACCATTAACTTTAAATTCAATCCCATTTGAATTTATTAATTCTATCGTTCCGTATGGAAAAACTCTTTTGACTATGAATGGTCCAGACCATCTTGATTTCAATTTTCCAGGAAATAGCTTGAATCGTGAATTAAAAAGAAGAACTCTGTCTCCTTCTTTAAATTCTTTTGAACTTCTGATTCTTTTATCATGCCATTTCTTCGTTCTTTCTTTATAGATTAACGAATTTTCGTATGCTTCATGTCTTAATTCTTCTAATTCGTTTAGTTGACTTAATCGTAGACGTCCAGCTTCATGTAAATCAAGATTACATGTCTTCAAAGCCCAAAATGCTTTGTGTTCAATTTCTACTGGAAGATGACATGCTTTTCCATAAACAAGTCTAAAAGGTGTGGTTCCAATTAGAGTTTTGTAGGCTGTTCTAAAAGCCCAGATGAAACATCCGAGACTAATCCTCCCGGACGGAATCTTCAACAGTTGGTCCCATCGCGTTGATCGACTCCAAGTAATGTCTATAACATGAGCTTATGCACAGCGGAAGACTTAATTCGTACCTGAGAATAACATGCTTTAAAAAGTCAACATAAAGTTGGTGAGATATATAGGTTTGATGCTAGCAGCGTAATAACTATGGACCACAAGATTTCATATGTAAACATTTTAATAAAAATATTCTAAGTGGTTGAGCACTTGGTAACCATACTTAACATTTAATCACGTCGCATATTCCCTTTAATATGAAATCTTACTACACTGTACCAAGTGTAGTCACGAAACGAAGTACTGTGCAACCGTTGAATACTGGTCGTCCAGTCCGGTTGGGGTTGTCAGGCCCGATAGATCTATCAACAGGATTCGCGTTTACAATACCGCTGTAAATATTAGTTACCAAGTTACAGGGAAGTATGCCAGTGGTACAACTCAACGTAGAATATATTTTTCAGTTACTTGTGTCCATAACGTAAATCATTTATAAAAACAGCGCATGTATTCTCAGCCCAAAATATTTAAAGTTTAAAAGGGGAATATATACTCACCATACTGTATTTTGTAGTAAAAATACATATAACATCATTGAACACGTATAAGGTTGGCCTTGGATTCACGAACCTATATCCAATTATGTATGTTAATATATGTAATGGAAATCGAACAAATTTAAATTATTATTATTATTAGTGAATTAATTGTTATTTTTATCATGTGTCTCATTAATAACTTAATTATATTTTTTTTTATATATACTTTAGATAGATAATTAGTATTTATTATATAAATATCAATATAGCTATGTAATATTTATTTAGTAATTAATAATAGTAATAATAAACTTAATGTTGATAATAAAAATAATAATAATGATAAAATATTAATTGTAGTAATAATAATAATTGTGGTGATAAAAAAAATAATAATTAATAATAATAATGCCTCTAAAATTAATACTAATAATAATGATGATAATGCTAATAATATTAATAATGATAATTTTATAAAAAAAATGTTATTTTTAATAATATTGATAGTAATAATTTTTAAAAATAATACTTTTACTAAAATGATACTTTTCTTAATAATAATGATTATAATAATAATGATAGATATCTTACTACCTTAAGAGCTTTTCCAAAAATAAATGCCTCAGACAAGGTTCGATCTCAGGACGTCTAGATCTTCATAAACACTCAGAACCATTCAATCTAACTTGTTTTTCTGTTTTAATTTCCGGAATAAACTTAATTAACCATTAACCGACCATTTTCCAAATCTCTTCTATCCTCATCAATTATTGTCATCCTCACATCATAATTATCATCATCAATCGTCTTACCATTCGATATCTAAGTATCACTATATATATCCCGTCCTCATTCCTATACTCTGGCCCAATTTCCCTCGGCCCAACAGCATTCAAATAACCCATACGTACACAAGTCCAATTAGTAATTAATGGCCCGATTTAGTAACTCATTTAACTAGTGTAATCCATCGGCCCATTAATGATTACACAAGCCCAACACTAATTTCCCAAATCGACATGCATGTTTTTAAAGAACTCGGTAGCAGTACAAAACAAAAAAAAAAAATAGTATGAAGTTCATGGCCTATAATTGTCGGCCACCAAGAACTAGTTGATTACCCACCTTGCATGCGAATTTTACTGAATATATAAGTATGTCGCCAAAAGTAAGTGGGGTCTTCATCACCCATTTGTCTATTACCTTTGTTAATTAAACAGGCCACCAATATGTTCTTAAATAACTCGATAACAGGTCACTAGTAGCTGTACAGCGATCACTTTCTTCATTATGTTATCATTGTTTCGTGATTCGTAATTATTATGCAACAGAAAACTTACGGTATTGGTTTTGGTTTGGAGATGATAATGGGTTGGTGGTTCGCCTAGAAGCAAAACAAAAACATGTATCGTGCAGCATGAGTAGCGGTATAGAAAAGAATAAAAGAGAGATAGCGAAGATGATTAGGAGGTGTTGGTCTGGTTTGTGTTGATGAACTTTGAATGTTAACAACGATAAGAAAAATGATCGAAGTGGGTGTGTTAAGGTGGTGCGATGGTGAGCTCTAGGGTGTCTCGGTGGTGATTGTAACTCGATATTAGGGTTGGAGAATGGTAGCGTGTGGTGGTGTTGGGTGGCGATATAAGTGGTGGTTGTTTTGTGGTTAGGGTTGGGGGAAAAAGATGGTGGATGGTGGTGACACCGGTGGTGACTATGGTTGTTTGTTGGTGATTCACGAAGGAAAGGAGAGGTGATGAGGTAGAGAGAGAGTGAGATGGATGTTGTTTAGGTTTCATCAAACTAAATAGAAAACAAAAGTAGTTACAACAGCGGGTTTTGGGTCATCTATGATTCGAAACAGAAGATAGGAACTGCACTTGTAATTTATATAGTTTGTTGAAGGGTGGCGATGTATGTTGGGTTATTATGGTGGCGACAGAAGTTGGTGGTTGTAAAGTTAAAGATGGCCACGATGGTGGTGATAGGAGTGAAAGGTGATAGTCTTGAGAAAGTAGAGGGTGATAGATTGTGTCGTGAGTTAAGATGGCAATGGAGTGGTTCTATTTGTGGTTTTCTTCGAAGTATAACCAGATGCGAGCAGGAATAGCACAATACTTCGGTATTAGAGGAAAAGGTTCGATGCTAGTTGTAATCCGGAAGATAGTTTCGAGCAGTAGTTGAGTCTTTGAACAATTTTGGTGGGTTTGGTTTTGATCTCCTTTTATGCTTATATGTTATATGTTATATATATAATATATAAAGAGATAAGAGATAGATATTGATAGATTGTGGATGACAGGTAATTCAATCAACCACAGTTCATTTAAGTTAGGTATAGTAACAAATGACGTTGATTCATTTCCTAAACACATATTGCATAAGAAATGCATATGAATTAGTGTAAACTTTATCTCATGATTAATAACATTAATTAATATAATAAATATATTATAATATAATTTAATAAAACGTGTCCTAGATTGAAAAGAAAAAACAGTTAACAGCCTATAATATCTACCGACACTTTTATCCTGAAGTGCTGTATCGTGTCCATTGCTAAACAGTCAACGTATGAAAGTGTTCCTAAAAATCCCAAATTTTTAGATTAAACATAT
Organism: Rutidosis leptorrhynchoides; assembly: GCF_046630445.1. Classification (NCBI taxonomy): domain Eukaryota; kingdom Viridiplantae; phylum Streptophyta; class Magnoliopsida; order Asterales; family Asteraceae; genus Rutidosis; species Rutidosis leptorrhynchoides. The sequence goes on along the minus strand of NC_092337.1, from coordinate 442,179,541 downwards.
TTAATTATATCACTCATTACCTAATTGAAACCCGATCAAAAGGGTTCGAAAATTATTTATTTTCTGTTCAGATTTATATGTACGGAGTACTAATATTTAAACTTAAAAAGGTAAAAACAAAAGAAAATACTTTTAACAAATCTAAAATTTTTGAAACCAAATATTACATATCTAATATCTTGTTAACGTTATCAATTAATAAATATATATCGTATATACACATAAACGTTCGTGAATCGTCAGGCTTGGTCAAGGGTAACTAATTATCCAAATATAGATTTCAAACTTTCTAGACTCAACATTACAGATTTTGCTTATCGCGTCGAAAACATATAAAGATTAAGGTTTAAATTTGGTCGGAAATTTCCGGGTCGTTACAGTACCCACCCGTTAAAGAAATTTCGTCCCCGAAATTTGTTAGAGGTCATCATGGATAACAATAGGAATGCTTTCATGACGAATATGAGGTGATAACGGAGTTTTATCATTATTGATAGATATAGATAAAACATTTCGATTATGTGAAGCGTACTAGCGAAGCTATCACAAAAGAGAGTGAAATGAGTAAATATAGAATTGTTGTAACCGATGACGTGATTATGATCGATTTCCGGAATTTAAGGGTTTTGAGGAAAATCTTATGTAATAAGATTTAGTTTTGCGGCGATCAGGATCTTCTTTGATTTAACGCATCAATCTGTTTTGATTTCTTTGTCGAATATTTCACTATAAATTTACCTCCTTCCATTAGAAACTTAACATGACTTACTGTAATATAATGAAGTTGATCAAGTTTCATTATATTATACTAATTCATGCATCAGTTCCCAACACTACTTCAAACATTCATATTTTAATTTCAAAGGTTTCAGAATTTAGATACTAATGCAGTTTCTTTTATATTGTAACGCAGATGTTACAAAGAGTTGAATGATCGCAGATAGGAATAGTTGTGAGAATATCTCCAGAAATATGGAGAATATGTATAACGAAGGATATGAAAATATCTCATAATATCTAAGATAAGACGATGATGAAGAATATCATCTTGAAAAGTTTAGAATAAGGAGTAGAGTTCTTACTAACGGTTTCAGCAGGCACTGGATCATTTGGATCCTTTGAAGACAGGTTCTGTTTTCACGATTTGTTCACGGTCTCCTTCATACTTTGCTCAATCCGTTTTCCAGTTCCAACCCTTCTCTTTTTCCTACTGTTCTTTATCGTCAACCTTTAACTTGTTAAAGTCGTTTACAGTTTTTGCTGCTTCATCAGCATTTTAAGAACTACTTCATAGTTCAGGGTGTTTTTCAGAAACTTCACATTCGAAGTATGAAACTCTTAGGGATAGACATTTTCGGTATAACTGGAAGAATTTCTACGAGATTTTCAAAATACAGATTGCGGATTCTGCCAAAGATATGACGAACTACTTGATGTCGTGGAATATAAAAGGTTCTCCGGTGACGTTGGCGAAAGAACAAGATATAAATATCGAAGTTATAATAGGAGTAGTCTTACTGAGAAGTCGAAGTGAAGCTGTGACAAAATTAGCTTCTTGACAAGGAACTGTAAGGTTGTTTTTGCTAATAAATGCTAAGGAATTCGATGCGAGTACGTTTTAACTATAACTTCGGTTTCGAAAGTTTTTCAAGCGCATAACTGTATGCATAAATCTTTCTTCCGTAGACGAGGTGGGGATGGTTCAACTTCTCGATCGAGGTGTTTTCAAGAATCATGAAAGATTTGAACGCGAATAGTAATTGTCGAGGTACAAATGAGGTTTAGGATAAAATCAAGTGGCAAACTTGAAGAATTGTTTAGTTTCATATGTTATAATCAACATTTTAATTCATTTTAATTGTCCCAAAGTTAGCAGTCCAGTAGTTCAATAGTCTGATAGTTCAATAATATATATATATATATATATATATATATATATATATATATATATATATATATATATATATATATATATATAATATTTAGTTAATATATATCGTGACCCGTGTACCGGTCTCGGTGTCGATCACAACTCAAAGTATATATATATATATTTTGGAATCAACTCCGACCCTGTATAGCCAACTCCCTCCTTCACATATAGAGTGTCTACGGTTGTTCCGAAATATATATATAGATGGGTCAATATGATAAGTCGAAACCTTGTATACGTGTCCCGTTATTTAAATGCGTAAATTAAATAAGTATATATCATGACCCATGCACCGTGTTGTCTCAGAATTAATCCGACGTATTGCGTACATGTGTCCCGACTTAAAAATGCATAAAAGTAAATAACAGAAATTAAATGACGATAAATAAAATTGCGAGAATGTAAATTGCGATAAATTAAATATTAATCAGTTAGCTGGGAACAATTAGCCGGAACAGTTAGCGTGGAATCCTTAATAGATTTTCAATTAGTTAATCCGTTTGTTTCTAACAAATTTTATTATATCCAATGTTTTCTTCGTTATGCCACTTGTTGGATTCTGATAGGTAAAAATCCAAATATGAAATTTGAATGAAAATGGTTATTCTGAGGTAAGCGGATATGAATATCGGTGATTGTAAGTAGGATATTATATAATCATTGAATCAGATTCAAAGAATGTACAGTGTAACTTATTAATGTGAATTCTAAATATTCCTCGGGTACTACCCACCCGTTAAAATATTTTCATCATTAACAGTTTGTACGAGAGAATTTTTAATTACATTCTTTATGAAAATATACTTGCATATATATTTTCATCGGATGTAATCATGGATTTAATGAGTCAATAAGATATTAAACTCATTTGATTTATCATTAGTACTGGATTACATGATCTCTAAAACATTAGAGATTACGTGATTGCCATGTCGAACGAAGATATATGAGGTAAAACATAAAGCGAAAGTAATCGATTTAGAATAATATGTCAAACAAAAATTTAGTAGATAGAATGATACGTAGAACGGTGACTATACTCAAGGTGTAATTTGTGACGTTGAGATTTACGACGTGGTGGTGGTTTGAGGGTGATAAGGATACCATTGACGTTGATGATGGTGATGCTGTTGATGGTGCTGGTACTGAAGATTGCGATGTTGATGTTACTGGAGGTACTGGTTATGCTGCCGGTGCTGCCGCTTGTGTTTGTAACCTTCGCACCGTATTCTCCAAAGCCGTCACGCGAGCGCGAAGTTCGTTAACTTCTGCTAGTACACCGGGATGATTGGTGGTTGGAGTGAGCGAATGAACAAGATCTGAAATATGGGATAGTATATAATCGTGACGAGATACTCTAGAAATGAGAGTGAAAATGGTTTCTCGAACAGGTTCGCCGGTAAGTGCTTCAGGTTCATCGCCAAGAGGGCAATTTGGTGGATGGAAGGGATCACCCTCTTCATGTCTCCAGTGACTTAGTATATTACGAACCCACCCCCAATTCATCCAGAATAGATGATGGGAGATTGGTTGATCCATTCCGGTGATGCTGCCTTCGGAGCTTGAATGAAAATCCATATCGGCATAGCTGTCATAATCTGAGGAATTTGAACTAGATGCGAAATCCATCTTGTATAATCGGAAAAATGAATTTTTGGTATGAAATAGATTATAGAAGTTAGATTTGGTACTCTTCTATACATACTTTACATATGTATATATATAATACCAAAATCCCGTAAATTACGGAGAATCTTTGAAAAGATGTCAACTAAAGTCCAAAGTAACAGATATGCTAAAATATGAATTTTGTCTATACACTATCGATGCACTAAATGCAGTAAGACGTGTCTAGACTTAAGAATACTAAGCAGGCAATTCCTAAGGATAATAAGCAGATGATTTCCGACTAAATATGATAAGCAAAACTTTTGACATATAGACACGGTCAAAGTCCAGACTCATTAATGTATTCTAACAACTACTAGTCAGACACACTAATGCAAGACCTGATTCACTAAGACCAACGCTCTGATACCAACTGAAACATCCGAGACTAATCCTCCCGGACGGAATCTTCAACAGTTGGTCCCATCGCGTTGATCGACTCCAAGTAATGTCTATAACATGAGCTTATGCACAGCGGAAGACTTAATTCGTACCTGAGAATAACATGCTTTAAAAAGTCAACATAAAGTTGGTGAGATATATAGGTTTGATGCTAGCAGCGTAATAACTATGGACCACAAGATTTCATATGTAAACATTTTAATAAAAATATTCTAAGTGGTTGAGCACTTGGTAACCATACTTAACATTTAATCACGTCGCATATTCCCTTTAATATGAAATCTTACTACACTGTACCAAGTGTAGTCACGAAACGAAGTACTGTGCAACCGTTGAATACTGGTCGTCCAGTCCGGTTGGGGTTGTCAGGCCCGATAGATCTATCAACAGGATTCGCGTTTACAATACCGCTGTAAATATTAGTTACCAAGTTACAGGGAAGTATGCCAGTGGTACAACTCAACGTAGAATATATTTTTCAGTTACTTGTGTCCATAACGTAAATCATTTATAAAAACAGCGCATGTATTCTCAGCCCAAAATATTTAAAGTTTAAAAGGGGAATATATACTCACCATACTGTATTTTGTAGTAAAAATACATATAACATCATTGAACACGTATAAGGTTGGCCTTGGATTCACGAACCTATATCCAATTATGTATGTTAATATATGTAATGGAAATCGAACAAATTTAAATTATTATTATTATTAGTGAATTAATTGTTATTTTTATCATGTGTCTCATTAATAACTTAATTATATTTTTTTTTTATATATACTTTAGATAGATAATTAGTATTTATTATATAAATATCAATATAGCTATGTAATATTTATTTAGTAATTAATAATAGTAATAATAAACTTAATGTTGATAATAAAAATAATAATAATGATAAAATATTAATTGTAGTAATAATAATAATTGTGGTGATAAAAAAAAATAATAATTAATAATAATAATGCCTCTAAAATTAATACTAATAATAATGATGATAATGCTAATAATATTAATAATGATAATTTTATAAAAAAAATGTTATTTTTAATAATATTGATAGTAATAATTTTTAAAAATAATACTTTTACTAAAATGATACTTTTCTTAATAATAATGATTATAATAATAATGATAGATATCTTACTACCTTAAGAGCTTTTCCAAAAATAAATGCCTCAGACAAGGTTCGATCTCAGGACGTCTAGATCTTCATAAACACTCAGAACCATTCAATCTAACTTGTTTTTCTGTTTTAATTTCCGGAATAAACTTAATTAACCATTAACTGACCATTTTCCAAATCTCTTCTATCCTCATCAATTATTGTCATCCTCACATCATAATTATCATCATCAATCGTCTTACCATTCGATATCTAAGTATCACTATATATATCCCGTCCTCATTCCTATACTCTGGCCCAATTTCCCTCGGCCCAACAACATTCAAATAACCCATACGTACACAAGTCCAATTAGTAATTAATGGCCCGATTTAGTAACTCATTTAACTAGTGTAATCCATCGGCCCATTAATGATTACACAAGCCCAACACTAATTTCCCAAATCGACATGCATGTTTTTAAAGAACTCGGTAGCAGTACAAAACAAAAAAAAAAATAGTATGAAGTTCATGGCCTATAATTGTCGGCCACCAAGAACTAGTTGATTACCCACCTTGCATGCGAATTTTACTGAATATATAAGTATGTCGCCAAAAGTAAGTGGGGTCTTCATCACCCATTTGTCTATTACCTTTGTTAATTAAACAGGCCACCAATATGTTCTTAAATAACTCGATAACAGGTCACTAGTAGCTGTACAGCGATCACTTTCTTCATTATGTTATCATTGTTTCGTGATTCGTAATTATTATGCAACAGAAAACTTACGGTATTGGTTTTGGTTTGGAGATGATAATGGGTTGGTGGTTCGCCTAGAAGCAAAACAAAAACATGTATCGTGCAGCATGAGTAGCGGTATAGAAAAGAATAAAAGAGAGATAGCGAAGATGATTAGGAGGTGTTGGTCTGGTTTGTGTTGATGAACTTTGAATGTTAACAACGATAAGAAAAATGATCGAAGTGGGTGTGTTAAGGTGGTGCGATGGTGAGCTCTAGGGTGTCTCGGTGGTGATTGTAACTCGATATTAGGGTTGGAGAATGGTAGCGTGTGGTGGTGTTGGGTGGCGATATAAGTGGTGGTTGTTTTGTGGTTAGGGTTGGGGGAAAAAGATGGTGGATGGTGGTGACACCGGTGGTGACTATGGTTGTTTGTTGGTGATTCACGAAGGAAAGGAGAGGTGATGAGGTAGAGAGAGAGTGAGATGGATGTTGTTTAGGTTTCATCAAACTAAATAGAAAACAAAAGTAGTTACAACAGCGGGTTTTGGGTCATCTATGATTCGAAACAGAAGATAGGAACTGCACTTGTAATTTATATAGTTTGTTGAAGGGTGGCGATGTATGTTGGGTTATTATGGTGGCGACAGAAGTTGGTGGTTGTAAAGTTAAAGATGGCCACGATGGTGGTGATAGGAGTGAAAGGTGATAGTCTTGAGAAAGTAGAGGGTGATAGATTGTGTCGTGAGTTAAGATGGCGATGGAGTGGTTCTATTTGTGGTTTTCTTCGAAGTATAACCAGATGCGAGCAGGAATAGCACAATACTTCGGTATTAGAGGAAAAGGTTCGATGCTAGTTGTAATCCGGAAGATAGTTTCGAGCAGTAGTTGAGTCTTTGAACAATTTTGGTGGGTTTGGTTTTGATCTCCTTTTATGCTTATATGTTATATGTTATATATATAATATATAAAGAGATAAGAGATAGATATTGATAGATTGTGGATGACAGGTAATTCAATCAACCACAGTTCATTTAAGTTAGGTATAGTAACAAATGACGTTGATTCATTTCCTAAACACATATTGCATAAGAAATGCATATGAATTAGTGTAAACTTTATCTCATGATTAATAACATTAATTAATATAATAAATATATTATAATATAATTTAATAAAACGTGTCCTAGATTGAAAAGAAAAAACAGTTAACAGCCTATAATATCTACCGACACTTTTATCCCGAAGTGCTGTATCGTGTCCATTGCTAAACAGTCAACGTATGAAAGTGTTCCTAAAAATCCCAAATTTTTAGATTAAACATATTTAATTATATCACTCATTACCTAATTGAAACCCGATCAAAAAGGTTCGAAAATTATTTATTTTCTGTTCTGATTTATATGTACGGAGTACTAATATTTAAACTTAAAAAGGTAAAAACAAAAGAAAATACTTTTAACAAATCTAAAATTTTTGAAACCAAATATTACATATCTAATATCTTGTTAACGTTATCAATTAATAAATATATATCGTATATACACATAAACGTTCGTGAATCGTCAGGCTTGGTCAAGGGTAACTAATTATCCAAATATAGATTTCAAACTTTCTAGACTCAACATTACAGATTTTGCTTATCACGTCGAAAACATATAAAGATTAAGGTTTAAATTTGGTCGGAAATTTCCGGGTCGTTACACCAGAGTGCATCCTCCAATTTAATGGACCATTCCTTCGGATTTGATCCTACGGTTTTCTCTAGAATACGTTTTAAAGCTCGGTTGGTATTTTCAACTTGTCCACTTGTTTGTGGATGATATGCGGTGGAGATTTTATGAGTTACTCCATATCTTTTAAGAACTTTCTCAAGTTGATTATTACAGAAATGAGTACCCCGATCACTTATTAAAGCTTTCGGTGTTCCAAACCTTGCAAAAAGACGTTTTAAAAAGTTGACTACAACTCGTGCATCGTTAGTTGGGAGAGCTTGTGCTTCCGCCCATTTAGATACATAATCAATGGCTACGAGTATATATAGATTTTTATGAGATTTTAGAAATGGACCCATAAAGTCAATACCCCAAATGTCAAATACTTCACATACTTGGATGACATTTTGTGGCATTTCATCACGTTGACTTATTTTTCCGGCCCTTTGACATGCATCACAGGATTTGCAAAGAAGGTGTGCGTCTTTGTAAATTGTAGGCCAATAGAATCCAGCATCATAAACTTTTCTTGCTGTTAGTTGAGGCCCATAATGCCCTCCTGTTGGTCCTGTGTGACAATGGTTTAAAATTTTACTAGCTTCATCTCCAAATACACATCGACGTATTATTCCATCGGGACAACTTTTAAACAGGTGTGGATCTTCCCAGAAATAGTGTTTTATATCACTGAAGAATTTCTTTCGTCTTTGGTACGATAATCCTTTTTCAAGGAATCCACAAACTAAGTAGTTTGCATAGTCTGCAAACCATGGGATTTCATTATAATCTATCTTCAATAGATATTCATCAGGAAAGTTGTCTTGTATGGCCGATTCATTCAGAACTTCTAATTCGGGATTTTCAAGACGAGAAAGATGATCAGCGGCGAGATTTTCTGCTCCTCTTTTATCTCGGATTTCAATATCAAACTCTTGTAAGAGTAAGATCCAACGGATTAATCTTGGTTTAGCATCTTGTTTTGAAAATAGGTATCTAAGAGCAGAATGGTCGGTATAGACCACCGTTTTTGCTAGAACGAGATATGATCGAAATTTGTCAAAAGCAAAGACAATAGCAAGGAGTTCTTTTTCAGTAGTTGTATAGTTCGTTTGTGCTCCTTGTAACGTCTTACTAGCATAATATATAGGTTGAAATCGTTTTTCAATCCTTTGTCCTAAAACGGCTCCCATTGCAAAATCACTTGCATCGCACATTAGTTCAAATGGTAGATTCCAATTTGGTGTTATCATGATCGGTGCATTAGTGAGTTTCTCTTTAAGAATATTAAAAGATTTGATACACTCATCTGAAAAGATGAATGGCGCATCCTTTTCTAGGAGTTTATTCATAGGAGTGGCAATTTTAGAAAAATCTTTTATGAAACGTCGGTAAAAACCGGCATGCCCTAGAAAACTCCTAACTCCTCTAACATTTGTGGGATGTGGAAGTTTAGCAATTACATCTACTTTAGCTCTATCCACTTCAATTCCTTCTTTTGAAATTTTATGTCCAAGAACGATGCCTTCTTTAACCATGAAATGGCATTTCTCCCAATTAAGTACTAGATTTGATTTTTCGCATCTAATTAGCATTCGTTCCAGATTAACTAGACATGATTTAAATGTATCACCGAAGACTGAAAAGTCATCCATGAAAACTTCCCTGCATTCTTCTATCATGTCGTGAAAAATCGCCATCATACACCTTTGAAAGGTTGCAGGGGCGTTACAAAGTCCAAATGGCATGCGTTTGTAAGCAAAAGTACCATAAGGGCACGTGAATGTGGTTTTCTCTTGGTCCTCGGGTGCTATTGGAATTTGAAAATATCCGGAAAATCCATCTAGAAAACAATAGTAGCTATTTCCGGCTAATCTTTCCAACATTTGATCTATGAAAGGTAAGGGAAAGTGATCTTTTCTGGTGGCGTCATTTAATTTTCTATAATCAATACATACACGCCATCCTGTTACAGTCCTAGTAGGAATAAGCTCATTTTTCTCATTTGTAATGACAGTCATGCCACCCTTCTTAGGTACGCATTGAACTGGGCTTACCCATGGACTATCAGAGATTGGATAAATTAGACCTGCATCTAGCAGTTTAATAATCTCTTTCTTAACTACATCTTGCATATTAGGATTTAGTCTTCGTTGGCGTTGCACATACGTTTTATGACCTTCTTCCATAAGGATTTTATGTGTGCAATACGAAGGACTTATTCCTTTAATATCATGAATCTTCCATGCAATGGCTGGTTTATGAGCTTTCAACACAGAAATGAGTTGTGATTTCTCATTTTCAGTAAGAGAAGACGATATTATTACAGGTAATTCAGATTCACCATGTAAATAAGCGTATTCCAAATGGTTTGGAAGTGGCTTTAACTCTAATTTCGGAGGTTCTTCTATCGATGATTTGTATCGATATCTGTCTTCTTCTTTTAGCATTTGAATTTCTTCTGTTGTTGGTTCATATCCATTAGCTATAAGTGTAGCTAACATTTCAGCTTCATCAATTGGTTCATTACCTTCTCCTAAAGAACATTCTCCTGTTCCTTGTAATTCTGGAAATTCTTCTAATAATTCTGCATGTGCATCTATAGTTTGAATATAATAACATGTATCATCTGCAGATTGTGGTTGTTGCATTGCTCTATCAACTGAAAAGGTAACACTCTCATCCTCTATACTTAGGGTCAGTTTCTTACCGAACACGTCTATCATTGCTTTAGCCGTGTTTAAGAATGGTCTTCCTAATATGAGAGGAACTTGAGAATCTTCTTCCATGTCCAAAACAACAAAATCTACTGGAAATACTAAAGTACCAACTTTAACTAGCATGTTCTCCATTATCCCTCTAGGATATTTTATTGATCTATCGGCTAGTTGTATGCTTATTCTGGTTGGTTTCAATTCTCCAAGGTCTAGTTTAGCGTATAGTGAATACGGCATTAGATTTATACTAGTACCTAAGTCTGCCAATGCTTCTATTGAACTAAGACTACCCAGAAAACATGGAATTGTGAAACTTCCTGGATCAGATAATTTTTCTGGTATCTTATTCAACAGCACTGCTGAACAATTAGCATTCATAGTAACAGCCGAGAGTTCTTCCATTTTCTTTCTATTTGAGATTAGATCTTTCAAGAATTTAGCATATCTAGGCATTCCTGAAATCACATCAATGAAAGGAAGATTTACATTTATCTGTTTAAACATATCCAAGAATTTGGATTGCTCGGCTTCAAGTTTTTCTTTCTTCATTTTACTCGGATAAGGAAGTGGTGGTTGGTATGGTTTAACATAAGGTTTATCCTTAACTGTGTTATCTTCATTAACCTTTTCAACTACCGGTTCTTTTTCCTTATCTTGATCAGGTTGTGGTTCTTGTGGAGTAGGAATAGTTTCATCAGAAGTTACAGGTATTTCAGGTGGTTTAAGTGTTGTACCACTTCTTGTGGTAATAGCTTTAGCTGTTTCATTCCTGGGGTTAGCATTTGTATCACTAGGTAGACTTCACGGTTTTCTTTCACCTATTAACCTTGCTAGGTTACTTACTTCTTGTTCCAGATTTTGAATAGAAGCTTGTTGATTTCTAAATGCTTGAGCATTTTGTTCATTGGTTTATTTCTGAGATGTGAAAAACTGCGTTTGAGTTTCAACTAGCTTCGTCATCATATCTTCTAAATTCGGCTTTTTATCATCGGTTTGTTGTGGTGGTTTGTTTTGAAAATTAGGTCTTTGCTGATTATAATTATTATTGGATACTTGTTGATTGCTAGGACCTTGTTAGTTGTTGTATGGAATATTTCTGTTATAATTCTGGTTTTGATTGTAAATCGGTCTTGGCGGTTGATAATTATTCTGATAATTATTTCCAGGCCTTTGGTTTATGTATGAAATATTCTCTCTTTGTTCCATTGTTAATTCAATACTGAGACAATCTTTTGTCAAATGTGGTCCTCCACACTGCTCACAACTAATTCGTATTGAGTGAATATCCTTAGTCATCTTTTCCATTCATCTCTCCACAGCATCTATCTTTGCGGAAATGGAATCTAAGTCATGGCTAGAATCGGCTCTAGCTGCTTTAGATGATCTAATGATGTCTTTTTCTTGGTGCCACTCATGTGAGTGGGAAGCAGTGTTATCAATAATTTTGTAAGCATCAGTTTCGGTTTTCTTCATAATAGAACCACCAGCTGCTATATCTATGTCTTTTCTTGTAGTGATGTCGCATCCTTGGTAGAATATTTGTACTATTTGACAGGTGTCTAAACCATGTTGCGGACATCCTCTTAACAACTTTCCATATCTTGTCCACGCCTCATATAGAGTTTCATTTGGCTTCTGTGTGAACGTAACAATTTCTGCTTGAAGTCTTACGGCTTTAGATGCAGGAAAGAATTGTTTAAGAAATTTTTCAACTAAAACGTCCCATGTATTGATCGCCCCTTCAGGTAACGATTCTAACCAATCTTTGGCTTCTCCCTTTAAAGTCCAGGGAAATAAAATGAGATATATCTGTTCATCCTCCACTTCTCGGATTTTAAATAGTGTGCAGATCCTATTAAAGGTACGTAGATGTTCATTTGGATCTTCCTTCGGCGCACCACTAAATTGGCATTGATTAGTCACCATGTGTAGAATTTGTCCTTTGATTTCATAATCCGGCGCATTAATGTCTGGATGAGTAATTGCGTGACCTTGGCCAGTGCGTTTAGCTCTCATTCGGTCTTCCATACTTAAAGGTTCCAGATTCTCCATAATTGAATTTGTTGAATCGGTATCACTAGATGATTCTGATTTAATGGTTCGTTCCTCAACAATCTCTGTTTGAATGATTGGTGGTTCCGGAGGAAAGTTTAATGGTTCAGGATCTACGAACCGTTCCTGAATATTTTCCGGATTCTCAATTGTGAGGTCGGGTTCAAAAAATGGATTATCGGAAATTTGAACTGAAGTACTTGGTCGACTGGATGACGATTCTAAAGAAAAATCAACGGCGGTTATATTTGCTAAATGTCTTGATCGAGTTACAGGTGGTGAACGTACAAAAGGTGATGAACGTCTTGCTCGGTGCATTCACTGAATATCCTATTAGTTTTAAAAAGGAAAGAAAAATTATAATAAGTTATCCAACCAATAGACTTTTCTGATTTTGCCCACGTTTCGAATAGCCAAAAGATGCAGCAGAGGGGCAGGATTCGTTTGGTCTCAATATAATTGAGGACTGTTTGGCTCCAATAACCCGGTCCACGTACAAATCCAACTATTACTACGAACCAGAAAATTTTGATGTCTATCAATTTAACCACTCAAAATAAATTTTCGTAATTTTAAGAAAATTTAGATAAGAAGTAGAAAAAATTCTAAGTCCTAAAAACTAGAATGGCGAGAAATAAGAGAGAAAAAGAGTTCGTCGAAAAAGGTCGAAAAAGAAAAAAAATGGTTGAAAAATAAAAGGTGACGGAAAAATAAAAGAAACTTATAAAAACTTAAAAATACTTGACTAACCTAACCTTATTACTACAACTAACTTAAAATTATAATCGCAAATTGAAATTACTAATTGGAATGATAATTGATACATAGTAAAAGGTCGTCTAAAAATATTAAAGCTTACAGGAAAAACTAAATCCCAAATGGAAATAACTTAAAAAGAAACTAAAACTTAAAAAGGCGTCGCAAAATTCTAAAGTACCTAAATCTTAGTCTAAAGAAAAAGCACTTAAGGAATTCTACGGCAAAGCCTAAAAATCTAGAAGTAAAAATAACTATGGCAAAAACTAAGTTTAAAACTAAATATGAGCTAAAAATACAAAAGTTACGCTAAAACAATTAAAAAGGGACAAAATATAAAAATATACAAAAAGTTGTAAAAATTACAAATATTATTTTTATATTATTTATTTAATAAAACTACTAATTTTACAATTTAATTAAACTAATTTAACTAAAATATAAATTAAATAAAACTTAAATTAAAAATAAACTTAATTATAATAATAATAATAATTAGGGTTAATAATAATAATAATAATAATAATTAATAATCTGTAATAAATGCTGAATTAGGGTTCTGTCGCATGTCAGAGTCACTCCGCGAGTTGCGGTATTTAAAACTTCAAACCCCGCGAGTCGCGGGGTTCCAAAATTCAGCTGACAGGTTATATCTTCAACGCGTTTTTCTTTATTTATTTATTTATTTTATTTTCTGTTTTTAATTTTTTCTGTTTATAAAAAAAAAATATGTGTATAAATAAAACTTATATTTAAAACTTAAATAAAAATAGAATCACTTTATAATTTTATAAATAAAAATCTTAAAACTTGATTTAAATAAAACTTATGTTTTTATAAAAACAAAGAAACTTTATAAAACTTAAATATTTATCAAACTCCTAAAAATATTTATATATATATTTTTTTTTATATTAGCGTTGCGCTTCCGGCGTTTAAGAGTGTCCCCGGCAGCGGCGCCAAAAATACTTGATGTCAAAGCTAAGGTATACGAAATAGTTTATATTTTACTAGGAAAAACTATTAAATACGATACAATTTTACACAAGATATTTATTTATTTATAGAATGGATATACTTAAACCTTGCTACAACACTTATAGGCAGTGTACCTAATCGTACAGTAGTGTAGTTTTTAGTAAGTCCGGTTCGTTCCACAGGGAAATCTTTAAACAAAGCTTAACGCTATATTAATTTACTTTTATAAAAATACAAACATATATATAAGTAATATTATTATTATAAAGGGGGGTTTTTACCGTTTAATGACCGGTTTGTCGATTTTAAGACTTTAGTCGCAGTTAAAACCTAATGTAAAATATAAAATAAATAAAAGACTTAATTTAAAGCGTAAAGTAAATAACGATAATGAAATTGCGAATAATAAAAGTGCGATAAAATAAAATTGCGATAATTAAAAAGTACGATAATTAAAAGTGCGATTAAATAACAATAAATAAAAGTGCGATTATTAGAAGTGCAATTAAATATAAAATAAAGGAAATTAAATATGAAATAAAAGAATTATGCTTATTTAAACTTCCGTAATCATGATGTTTGACGTGTTGATTTTAGTTTTATGCCCATGGGTTAATTGTCCTTTGTCCTGGATTATTTAATATGTCCGTCTGGTTTTTGTCCATAACAGTCCATCAGTCATAAATATAAAGTGCGAGTGTCCTCATCAAATTATTCTTATACCCGAAGTTAAATATTCCAACTAATTGGGGATTCGAATTGTAACAAGGTTTTAATACTTTGTTTAATGAATACACCAGGTTATCGACTGCGTGTAAACCAAGGTTTTACTACTTTGTTAACAATTACACCAATTACCCTTGAATGTAATTTCACCCCTGTTTTAATTATTCTAGTGGCTATTAATCCATTCCCGTGTCCGGTTAAATGAACGATTATTCGTACATATAAATACCCCGCCCATCGTGTCCGATTGAGTGTATATGGTAATTTATAGGGACGCCCAATTGTAAATCTTTATATTAACATTAACAAACTATCATTTAGTTAAACAAATATAAAGCCCATTAATAGCTCATAGCCTAATTTCCACAAGTGTCGTTCTTTTGTCCAAACCCCAATTATGGTACAAAGCCCAATTACCCAATTTTAGTAATTAGCCCAACATCATGATTACTTCGTTTTAAATAAGCATAATAATAACTTAGCTACGAGACATTAATGTAAAAAGGTTGAACATAACTTACAATGATTAAAAATAGCGTAGCGTTACACGGACAGAATTTCGACTTACACCCTTACAACATTTGCTAACATACCCTTATTATTAGAATTATAATTAAAATTAAAATATAAATTATAAATATAAATATAAATTTTACGTATGAATGAGGAAGAAAAAGAGGATGAAAATGATCAGATTTCGGTTTGCTTTATAGGGAGTTTTTCATTTTGGGGCTCCGCGACTCGCGGTGAAATCCTCTTCAAACTCCGCGAGTCGCGGAGAATGAATTTACAGCTCACACCCTTGGAGTCTTTCTCTGCCGACGGTTTTTATTTATAAATATAATATATATATAATTAATATAATTAATTATATATTATATTATATTTATATACCTAGTTAACTTGTAATTTTTAGTCCGTTGCGTCGAGCGTTAAGAGTTGACTCTGGTCCCGGTTCCGGATTTTCGAACGTCCTTGCGTACAATTTTATATTTTTTACTTTGCGTTTTGAATCTTGTACTCTTGTAATTTCGAGACGTTTTTTTATCAATAATTGGAACCTTTTTTATTGTCTTTTGTACTTTTGAGCTTTTTGGTCGTTTGCGTCTTCAATTCGTCGAATCTGTCTTTTGTCTTCACCTTTTATTATTTAAACGAATATCACTTGTAAATAGAACAATTGCAACTAAAAGCTTGTCTTTCTTGAGGAATAATGCTATGAAATATATGTTCGTTTTTAGCATTATCAACAAGCTTCTATTCAAAATCTGGAACAAGAAGTAAGTAACCTAGCAAGATTAATAGGTGAAAGAAAACCGGGAAGTTTACCTAGTGATACAAATGTAAACCCCCGGAATGAAACAGCTAAAGCCATCACCACAAGAAGTGGTACAACACTTAAACCACCTGAAATACCTGTAAATTCTGAAGAAGCTATTCCTACTCCACAAGAACCACAACCTGAACAAGATAAGGAAACAAAACCGGTAGTTGAAAAGGTTAATGAAGATAACACAGTTAAGCATAAACCTTATGTTAAACCCTACCAACCACCACTTCCTTACCCGAGTGATGTTTTAGCAGAGTAGTATATAAAATAGCTTATATTTTTACAGAAAATACTATTAAATACGATACAATTTTACACAAGATATTTATTTATTTATAGAATGGATATACTTAAACCTTGCTACAACACTTATAGGCAGTGTACCTAATCATACAGTAGTGTAGTTTTTAGTAAGTCCGGTTCGTTCCACAGGGAAAATCTTTAAACAAAGCTTAACGCTATATTAGTTTACTTTTATAAAAATACAAATATATATATAAGTAATATTATTATTATAAAGGGGGGTTTTTACCGTTTAATGACCGGTTTGTCGATTTTAAAACTTTAGTCGCAGTTAAAACCAAATGTAAAATAATAAATATAAATATAAAACTTAAATTAAAGCGTAAAGTAAATAACGATAATGAAATTGCGAATAATAAAAGTGCGATAAAATAAACTTGCGATAATTAAAAAGTACGATAATTAAAAGTGCAATTAAATAAAATAACAATAAAAATGCGATAATTAGAAGTGCAATTAAATATAAAATAAAGGAAATTAAATATGAAATAAAAGAATTATGCTTATTTAAACTTCCGTAATCATGATATTTGACGTATTGATTTTAGTTTTATGCCCATGGGTTAATTGTCCTTTGTCCTGGATTATTTAATATGTCCGTCTGGTTTTTGTCCATAACAGTCCATCAGTCATAAATATAAAGTGCGAGTGTCCTCGTCAAATTATCCTTATACCCGAAGTTAAATATTCCAACTAATTGGGGACTTAAACTGTAACAAGATTTTAATACTTTGTTTAATAATTACACCAGGATGTCGACTGAGTGTAACCCAAGGTTTTAATATTTTGTTATCAATTATACCAAGTGTATTTGTACATAATTTCACCCTTGTTTTAATTATTCTAGTGACTATTAATCCATTCCCGTGTCCGGTTAAATGAACGATTATTCGTACATAAAAATACCCCGCCCATCGTGTCCGATTGAGTGTATATGGTAATTTATAGGGACGCCCAATTGTAAATCTTTATATTAACATTAACAAACTATCATTTAGTTAAACAAATATAAAGCCCATTAATAGCCCATAGTCTAATTTCCACAAGTGTCGTTCTTTTGTCCAAACCCCAATTATGGTACAAAGCCCAATTACCAAATTTTAGTAATTAGCCCAACATCATGATTACTTCGTTTTAAATAAGCATAATAATAACTTAGCTACGAGACATTAATATAAAAAGGTTGAACATAACTTACAATGATTAAAAATAGCGTAGCGTTACACGGACAGAATTTCGACTTACACCCTTACAATATTCGCTAACATACCCTTATTATTAGAATTATAATTAAAATTAAAATTAAAATATAAATATAAATATTTACGTAGTATTATGAGAGAAGAAGAAAAAGATGATTTTTTACGATCAGAATGCGCGAGCTTTATAGGGAGTTTCTGAAATTGGGGTTCCGCGACTCGCGGCCTTTTTGGCCTTCAAACTCCGCGAGTCGCGGAGTTTACTTTTACAGCTCACACAAGCTTGGCTCTTTGTTTACCGACGGTTTTAAATATAAATATAATATATTAAATAATTATAAGAATTATTTAAATATTATATTATATTTATGTGCATATTTGACTTGTAATTTTTAGTCCGTTGCGTCGAGCGTTGAGAGTTGACTCTGGTCCCGGTTCCGGATTTTCGAACGTCCTTGCGTACAATTTAATATCTTGTACTTTGCGTTTTGAATCTTGTACTCTTGTAATTTTGAGACGTTTCTTGTCAATAATTGGAACCTCTTTGATTGTCTTTTGTACTTTTTAGCTTTTTGGTCGTTTGCGTCTTCAATTCGTCGAATCTGTCTTTTGTCTTCACCTTTTATTATTTAAACGAATATCACTTGTAAATAGAACAATTGCAACTAAAAGCTTGTCTTCCTTGAGGAATAATGCTATGAAATATATGTTCATTTTTAGCATTATCAAATATTCCCACACTTGAGTGTTGCTTGTCCTCAAGCAATATCGTCTTGAAATACTAGAATCACTTCTTTATTCTTCACACTTTGTACATCAGTGATTTTCTATACGGCGGTATAAACAATGGTAGTAACGATATGGTTTACAGTCCCACATGACTATAAAAATTTAGATCCATTAAGAAAATTGGATCTTTATGAAAATATTTGATCTTTTGAAAATTAAATCTAGTTTTTACCCTAGATAAGTTTTCCGGAATAACCCTTTACCGGTGTTTGCAAAATATTTTTGTGGGTTTGGTGGGTTTCAGATTTGAAAATTTTAGCTCAAAACTTATGGTTTTGTGTCACCCACTTGCTAACCTTGTATTTGGAAAGCAACACGTCCAGTTTACTTGTCCCGTATATTACCTTTTGGTAAACTACCGTCCGGTTGTAAAGGAAAGCGTTGAACAAGCAACTGTTAAGGCAATGTCCCCTGACATGCTTTTAATTATGGTCTATAATGTGTCGGACGCAATTACTATCCTTGGTAGGAGCAATAGTAAGGTTCACCCTTATAATTTTTCGGTCTAGCACAAGGTCCTGTCTTTGACCACTATGCAACCACCGTTCTTACGGTTGACACCCGATTTGGTTCAGGTGACCTAATGAATTCCAGGTGAATTCCTAGGATTTTACGTTCAATGGTAATGAACGCATTGAAAATAGGGTTTTCAGAAAACAAATCGGTTTGTAATTTTGATCAAAATATTTTCTCGTTCAAGCTCGAGTTTAGATATCATTGAATTCCATGAGTTTGAATTCTCAATCTTTAAGGTCAATCTCTAGGATTGAGTAATATCAGTCTTAAAAGCTGATTTTTAATCTTTAAGGAGATTATCCTTTCTGGGGATCTGATTCATTAGTCTTATCCAGCTAATTTGCATGGTGCTCCCCCATTGTACAAGATAAATCCTTCTCATGGTTAGGATAAATCTGACCACTTGGCGACCCTGTTTAATGCTGAGGTCCGTGGATTTCCTGCTGATTTTAGTGATGACTTTTCTGGATTTTTCGTCAACCTACAGCTGGTCTGGACGACAACTTCATGACCCAAATCAAGAAGCGCGTGTCTTTTTCGGAAGACTTTACTTCCTTTTAATGATGGAATTGATTCATCGTGTAGATCCATCTTTCTTTTCTTTCATCGGGTAAAACAGTTTAGTTTAGTCCAAAGCAAAAGTATTTTCAGTTATTTGTTACAGATATATGTGACATATGTTTAAGATAACTTGGTAAATATTCCCACACTTGGCTTTTATTTTCCTTTTTTATCGTCCTCTATTCCATTTTAAATGAATTTTAACATTTTAGTTTGTTTCTCAATTTATGTCCTTTCCGAGGTAACAATAATTTCGGTGTTAACACCTAGTTTTATCGTTCATAAATATGTATAAACATGATTTTGAGTTCATTTAATTGAAATTTTTTTTTAAAAATTTTACTAGAATTGGGTAGTCAGTATATAAGACTAGGGCTATTCTTTATTATCAGAGAGCACTAGATTCTAATACAACTACTGCTTTACTAGTATTTTTAATGGTAACCAAGTGTATAAAGTAAAAAATTTTAAAATCCGAAAGAATTTAACCCCTTCCCACACTTAAGATCTTGCAATGCCCTCATTTGCAAGAAATTAGTAATAATTTAAATTATTGAGGGTGATTTGTGTGAAAATGATTAAATTTTTACCAAAGTTTTCAAATATATTGGCGTTTGTTTGCTGAATGATAAATGGTGCACATCATTTGTTCATTCCGTCTTGTTGTTATTTGCATCTTGTCGTCAAAATTAGTTGCTTTTGCTGAACTTAATGCCAGTCTTTGAAAATGCGTTGTTTTACCCTGTTGTGTACATAAGATAAACTGCAAACATATATACATATTTTTGAAGTTTGGTATATTACCCCACATTCAAAAATTATTAAAATCTAAGAATAAAAGTTAGAAAGTTATAAAAACTATTACAATATTAACATAAGTATTAAACGTATCAACATTACAAATTACAAAATAAAAAAAATAATAAGTAAACTAGGGATGATATTGATACTAATAGGGGTTCCAGGCATAACCATAGGTGCTATAAAATGCTTCGGCAGGGTTATACGTAGGATATGGTGGCTGCATCTCTATAGACCAGGGAGGGAAGATGGGTTTCGGTGTAGGAATATAGTTTCTACCTATATGTTGGCAATGAGCTATGATTTGGTTCTGATGAACTTGTCAATCTTCAAATACTCTCTGTCTAGCATTTTCATACTCCTGTGAAGCTATAAACCTTTGCATTTCTTGCATCTCATTCCCCCCTCCTACATTACCTTGCTGTTGGTTTCTCTCAACCTGTGGATGTCTACCATGGTATGGTACTGCGGCGTTATTTCGCCTCTTCAAAACTTTCGCACCATGGTATACATTTAAACCTATAGTATCGCGGGGTTCTGGTTCTTCCACTAATAATCCCCCCCGACTTATATCCACACCGAGATATTCACCAATCAAAGTAATAAAAATACCACCTCCTATTATGCTATGCGGTCTCATCCCCCGAACCATAGCTGATAAATAATAACCCACACAATACGGTATACTTACAGCGCTTTGTGGGTCTCGAATACACATATGGAAAAACAAATCCTGTTCATTTACTTTTTCCTTGTTCTTACCCCTTTGTGTAATCGAATTAGCTAAAAACCTATGAATTACTCTTAATTCAGCTCTATCTATATCCAAATAAGAGTAATTTCTCCCTTTGAAACGGTGATGGCTTGTCATTTGACTCCACACACCGTGTGTATCAAAATTTTCATCTATCTTTCTACCATTTAGTATCAACCCTCTACAATCAGCAGATGCTAACTCCTCAGGCGTATATATACGTAAAGCCTGAGCCATGTCTAGTAAAGACATGTGGCGCATCGAACCGCCTAACAAAAATCTAATAAAAGAACGATCGGTTAAACTAGCTACCCGATCATTCAACTCTATACTACACAATAATTCTTCACACTATACTTTATATACAGGTCTACGCATGGTGAATAAACGTACCCAGTCATTAAAAGTAGAATTACCATACCTCTGTACAAGTAATTCTCTAATTGGCCCGGCCAATTCTACAGCTTCTAAGGGTCCCCATTCTATGACCCTTGGTACCTCAACAACCTTAGAATGAAGAGTATGCAAACCCCTTTGATATTTTGGATAATCTATCCAAAGTCTGTCAAATCTCAGGTTCGGGTGCAACTCTTCCAAGTGCATATCAGAAAAGGTCATGACTGGATGAGGTATATCCTGCTTGTAGTAGTTATCCACCTCCTGTTGTTCCGCATTCTCAGCAGGAGCATTGCGGGCTTGGGATGAAGATTCACCCCTTTCAGTCTGCAAAACACATCAAACACAATTTTTGTGCATCCAAATATGCATTAGTGTCAGCAAAATCATCAATCAAAATAATTACAATGACATGATC
This sequence comes from Rutidosis leptorrhynchoides, assembly GCF_046630445.1. NCBI lineage: Eukaryota > Viridiplantae > Streptophyta > Magnoliopsida > Asterales > Asteraceae > Rutidosis > Rutidosis leptorrhynchoides. The sequence continues at coordinate 442,157,683 of NC_092337.1, read as the reverse complement.
AATTTATATCAAACTTAAGCTCATTTTCATATTTTCATCAAATCTACACTTTTTTAAAATAGCATATACGAAAATGTTCGCCAAGTTCATAAGCATTCAACTCAAATAACATGTCAAAATAATCATTACTAGCAATTAAACAAGTTTCAAATAGCATTATCTCTCAAAAATCAAGTTCATGAATTTTAGACTTGAAAAAGTCCACTTTAATTCTCAAAATCATGTTTAGGCTCAAAGTTTGTATCATTTAACTACCTAGACATGTTACACTACTTAATTTAGCAACAATTCATGACAAAAATCGGCCATAACCTGTTTATATCAAAAAGCCCCAAATTTGCTCAAGAACACAAACCCTAGATTACTCAAAATTTGAAGTTTAAGGCTTCTAATCATGTTAAACAGCATCAATCTAGGTTATACAAACATAATACATAAACAATTTAAGCTTAATTACACTAAAAAGCATCAAAATCAAATTGGGGAAAAAAATTGCTCAAGAACACTAATTTCGGATTAAATGGTGTTTAGGTGTAGAAATTTACCATTTTTCTTGAGTAATTCCTAGATAGCATCCTTCTCAACATGATTTTAGTAAAAGATTTGATGATTAACGGTTAAAAATTGTGATTTTTGGGGGTGTTTTTCGTGTATTTTCGAGCAGTATTTCGCAGTATGTGTTTTGTGTTGTGGGTTGGACTGATCAGTTCTTGCGTTATATTTTTTTTTCTGTAAATTGGTCCTCCCGCGACTCGCGGGGATTAAACCTCCAAACTCCGCGAGTCGCGGAGTTTGCTATTTTTTTTTTATAATCATTAACTTATAAAACAATTAAGTACTTAATTTTAAAATTTTGTTTCCCTTGTTATTTAGGACGAGGTCGTTTCGGATCGATGTCCTAGTCCGTCTCTCGACAAAATTTTAAAATTTGTCTTTTTGTAGCGATTGTTTTAAAAGCTAAGATTTTTGGGTTTTTTCAATGTTTTTGACATATTTTAATTCAATAAGATTAAAAATAATGATAATAAAAGTTCTCGTCCCTCCCTCGGGTAAAGCAATTTCGGTTCAAAGACCTAGTCTTCAACTTACGACGAATTTTAAAAATCATATTTTTAACTTAATGAGATAAAGTAAATTTTTGTTTTTAAATTCACACAATTTAAATATAAAATTCAAAATTAATATTAAAAATTCACACCAAACTTACAATTTAAAATGCATAAAATTAAAAATTCATATTATTTTTTTTTTTTAAAAATTTAAAAATTCACATCAAACTTAAAATTTAAAATGCATAAAATTAAAATTCATATTTTAAAAATTAAAAATTCACACCAAACTTAATTTAAAAATTCATATTAGAAATTCACACCAAACTTATATTAATTTTTCAAATATTTACAATTTTAAAAATATTGTTTTTACAAAGTTTACAATATTAATTTAAGATTTAAATATTAATTTTAAAAACATGGTAAAAATAAAATTAAAAATCTTTTTGGCTTTTTATCCCACTTTAATCAATCAAATATTATCAAAAATATGCGCCCCTCTTTTCGGTAAAGTAATTTCGATTCCAAGACCTAATTTAACTCATGACGAATTTTTGAAATATTTTGGGTTGATTGATTAAAGATATTTATACCTTAAGAATAAACGTTAAATTTCGCAGTGATGTAATAAATTTTTGAATGATATCAATAATTTCGGTCGCCAAACCTAATTTTATTCAATACCAATTTAATACTTTTTAGCGAACAAATTAGCGTTTGTTATCAAAAGGTTAAAAATAAAAATAAAAAAATAAAAAACTGTACAAACATACCTGTGAAATAGATTTCTTAGTTATATGATCTATCCCATTCATAAGATAGTCGGTTTAATTGGTTTTCCATAGCTACATAGGCGTAACCTCGAGCATTCAGTGTCTTTTCTTCTAAACATATGAATGGTCCGTCTCTGCATAAAGTAACAAATTCGGTATTTGAATAGGTTTGATTATTTGAACATTTACCTCCATGTGACCATTTTCCGCATTTGTGACATCTTTCTAGGTGTCGTGCTCTTCTTTTCGCTGCGGATTTTGATTTTCCTTTACCAAATTGTAACTTATTATCTTCGCATCTGGATTCTTTTCTAACTCCGTCCATTCTTTCTCTGATTACTGATACTAGTTCACTCGGTAGTATGTCATTATTACTTTTAGTGATCAAAGCATGTAGCATTAGACCATGGTTTAGTTCACAGGCAGTCTTCATTTTGTAAAAACCTAAAAAAAAATAAAAATTCAGAATGGGGGGAGAAGACTAGTTCTTTAGGGTCTGCTAGGGAAAGACCATTCGGGTTCCATTTTCGAGAACTACACGAAAATAGACAATCTAACTCTAACAGAAATACATATTATCCTTTAAAGACTTTATTCTCCCCACACTTAGTTAGCTGTGGTGTCGAAATTGTGATTAACTTCATTGTCAACTTCCATCGGACCATGTATGTAATGTTTAACTCTGTGACCATTAACTTTAAATTCAATCCCTTTTGAATTTATTAATTCTATCGTTCCGTATGGAAAAACTCTTTTGACTATGAATGGTCCAGACCATCTTGATTTCAATTTTCCAGGAAATAGCTTGAATCGTGAATTGAAAAGAAGAACTCTGTCTCCTTCTTTAAATTCTTTTGAACTTCTGATTCTTTTATCATGCCATTTCTTCGTTCTTTCTTTATAGATTAACGAATTATCGTATGCTTCATGTCTTAATTCTTCTAATTCATTTAGTTGACTTAATCGTAAACGTCCGGCTTCATGTAAATCAAGATTACATGTCTTCAAAGCCCAAAATGCTTTGTGTTCAATTTCTACTGGAAGATGACATGCTTTTCCATAAACAAGTCTAAAAGGTGTGGTTCCAATTGGAGTTTTGTAGGCTGTTCTAAAAGCCCAGAGTGCATCCTCCAATTTAATGGACCATTCCTTCGGATTTGATCCTACGGTTTTCTCTAGAATACATTTTAAAGCTCGGTTGGTATTTTCAACTTGTCCACTTGTTTGTGGATGATATGCGGTGGAGATTTTATGAGTTACTCCATATCTTTTAAGAACTTTCTCAAGTTGATTATTACAGAAATGAGTACCCCGATCACTTATTAAAGCTTTCGGTGTTCCAAACCTTGCAAAAAGACGTTTTAAAAAGTTGACTACAACTCGTGCATCGTTAGTTGGGAGAGCTTGTGCTTCCGCCCATTTAGATACATAATCAATGGCTACGAGTATATATAGATTATTATGAGATTTTGGAAATGGACCCATAAAGTCAATACCCCAAATGTCAAATACTTCACATACTTGGATGAAATTTTGTGGCATTTCATCACGTTGACTTATTTTTCTGGCCCTTTGACATGCATCACAGGATTTGCAAAGAAGGTGTGCGTCTTTGTAAATTGTAGGCCAATAGAATCCAGCTTCATAAACTTTTCTTGCTGTTAGTTGAGGCCTATAATGCCCTCCTGTTGGTCCTGTGTGACAATGGTTTAATATTTTACTGGCTTCATCTCCAAATACACATCGGCGTATTATTCCATCGGGACAACTTTTAAACAGATGAGGATCTTCCCAGAAATAGTGTTTTATATCACTGAAGAATTTCTTTTGTTTTTGGTATGATAATCCTTTTTCAAGGAATCCACAAACTAAGTAGTTTGCATAGTCTGCAAACCATGGAATTTCTTTATAATCTATCTTCAATAGATATTCATCAGGAAAGTTGTCTTGTATGGCCGATTCATTCAGAACTTCTAATTCGGGATTTTCAAGACGAGAAAGATGATCAGCGGCGAGATTTTCTGCTCCTCTTTTATCTCGGATTTCAATATCAAACTCTTTTAATAGTAAGATCCAACGAATTAATCTTGGTTTAGCATCTTGTTTTGAAAATAGGTATCTAAGAGCAGAATGGTCGGTATAGACCACCGTTTTTGCTAGAACGAGATATGATCGAAATTTGTCAAAAGCAAAGACAATAGCAAGGAGTTCTTTTTCAGTAGTTGTATAGTTTGTTTGTGCTCCTTGTAACGTCTTACTAGCATAATATATAGGTTGAAATCGTTTTTCAATCCTTTGTCCTAAAACGGCTCCCATTGCAAAATCACTTGCATCGCACATTAGTTCAAATGGTAGATTCCAATTTGGTGTTACCATGATCGGCGCATTAGTGATTTTCTCTTTAAGAATATTAAAAGATTTGATACACTCATCTGAAAAGATGAATGGAGCATCCTTTTCTAGGAGTTTATTCATAGGAGTGGCAATTTTTGAAAAATCTTTTATGAAACGTCGGTAAAAACCGGCATGCCCTAGAAAAATCCTAACTCCTCTAACATTGGTGGGATGTGGAAGTTTAGCAATTACATCTACTTTAGCTCTATCCACTTCAATTCCTTCTTTTAAAATTTTATGTCCAAAAACGATGCCTTCTTTAACCATGAAATGGCATTTCTCCCAATTAGGTACGAGATTTGATTTTTCGCATCTAATTATCATTCGTTCAAGATTAACTAGACATGATTCAAATGTATCACCGAAGACTGAAAAGTCATCCATGAATACTTCCATGCATTCTTCTATCATGTCGTGAAAAATCGCCATCATACACCTTTGAAAGGTTGCAGGGGCGTTGCAAAGTCCAAATGGCATGCGTTTGTAAGCAAAAGTACCATAAGGGCACGTGAATGTGGTTTTCTCTTGATCTTCGGGTGCTATTGGAATTTGAAAATATCCGGAAAATCCATCTAGAAAACAATAGTAACTATTTCCGGCTAATCTTTCCAACATTTGATCTATGAAAGGTAAGGGAAAGTGATCTTTTCTGGTGGCGTCATTTAATTTTCTATAATCAATACATACACGCCATCCTGTTACAGTCCTAGTAGGAATAAGCTCATTTTTCTCATTTGTAATGACAGTCATGCCACCCTTCTTAGGCACGCATTGAACTGGGCTTACCCATGGACTATAAGAAATTGGATAAATTAAACCTGCATCTAGCAGTTTAATAATCTCTTTCTTTACTACATCTTGCATATTAGGATTTAGTCTTCGTTGGCGTTGCACATACGTTTTATGACCTTCTTCCATAAGGATTTTATGTGTGCAATACGAAGGACTTATTCCTTTAATATCATGAATTTTCCATGCAATGGCTGGTTTATGAGATTTCAACACAGAAATGAGTTGTGATTTCTCATTTTCAGTAAGAGAAGACGATATTATTACAGGTAATTCAGATTCACCATGTAAATAAGCGTATTCCAAATGATTTGGAAGTGGCTTTAACTCTAATTTCGGTGGTTCTTCTATCGATGATTTGTATCGATATCTGTCTTCTTCTTTTAGCATTTGAATTTCTTCTGTTGTTGGTTCATATCCATTAGCTATAAGTGTAGCTAACATTTCAACTTCATCAATTGGTTCATTACCTTCTCCTAAAGAACATTCTCCTGTTCCTTGTAATTCTGGAAATTCTTCTAATAATTCTGCATGTGCATCTATAGTTTGAATATAATAACATGTATCATCTGCAGATTGTGGTTGTTGCATTGCTCTATCAACTGAAAAGGTGACACTCTCATCCTCTATACTTAGGGTCAGTTTCTTACCGAACACGTCTATCATTGCTTTAGCCGTGTTTAAGAATGGTCTTCCTAATATGAGAGGAACTTGAGAATCTTCTTCCATGTCCAGAACAACAAAATCTACTGGAAATACTAATGTACCAACTTTAACTAGCATGTTCTCCATTATCCCTCTAGGATATTTTATTGATCTATCGGCTAGTTGTATGCTTATTCTGGTTGGTTTTAATTCTCCAAGGTCTAGTTTAGTGTATAGTGAATACGGCATTAGATTTATACTAGCACCTAAGTCTGCCAATGCTTCTATTGAACTAAGACTTCCCAGAAAATATGGAATTGTGAAACTTCCTGGATCAGATAGTTTTTCTGGTATCTTATTCAACAGCACTGCTGAACAATTAGCATTCATAGTAACAGCCGAGAGTTCTTCCATTTTCTTTCTATTTGAAATTAGATCTTTCAAGAATTTAGCATATCTAGGCATTCCTGAAATCACATCAATGAAAGGAAGATTTACATTTATCTGTTTAAACATATCCAAAAATTTGGATTGCTCGGCTTCAAGTTTCTCTTTCTTCATTTTACTCGGGTAAGGAAGTGGTGGTTGGTATGGTTTAACATAAGGTTTAGCCTTAACTGTGTTATCTTCATTAACCTTTTCAACTATCGGTTCTTTTTCCTTATCTTGAACAGGTTTTGGTTCTTGTGGAGTAGGAATAGCTTCATCAGAAGTTACAGGTATTTCAGGTGGTTTAAGTGTTGTACCACTTCTTGTGGTAATGGCTTTAGCTGTTTCATTCCGGGGGTTGGCATTTGTATCACTAGGTAGACTTCCTGGCTTTCTTTCACCTATTAACCTTGCTAGGTTACTTACTTCTTGTTCCAGATTTTGAATAGAAGCTTGTTGATTTCTAAATGCTTAAGCATTTTGTTCATTAGTTTGTTTTTGAGATGTGAAAAACTGCGTTTGAGTTTCAACTAGCTTCGTCATCATATCTTCTAAATTCGGCTTTTTATCATCGGTTTGTTGTGGTGGTTTGTTTTGAAAATTAGGTCTTTGCTGATTGTAAGTATTATTGGATACTTGTTGATTGCTAGGACCTTGTTGGTTGTTGTATGGAATATTTCGGTTATAATTCTGGTTTTGATTGTAAATCGGTCTTGGGGTTGATAATTATTCTGATAATTATTTCCAGGCCTTTGGTTTATGTATGAAATATTCTCTCTTTGTTCCATTGTTAATTCAATACTGAGACAATCTTTTGTCAAATGTGGTCCTCCACACTGCTCACAACTAATTCGTATTGAGTGAATATCTTTAGTCATCTTTTCCATTCGTCTCTCCACAGCATCTATCTTTGCGGAAATGGAATCTAAGTCATGGCTAGAATCGGCTCTAGCTGCTTTAGATGATCTAACGATATCTTTTTCTTGGTGCCACTCATGTGAGTGGGAGGCAGTGTTATCAATAATTTTGTAAGCATCCGTTTCGGTTTTCTTCATAATAGAACCACCAGCTGCTATATCTATGTCTTTTCTTGTAGTGATGTCGCATCCTTGGTAGAATATTTTTACTATTTGACAGGTATCTAAACCATGTTGCGGACATCCTCTTAACAACTTTCCATATCTTGTCCACGACTCATATAGAGTTTCATTTGGTTTCTGTGTGAACGTAACAATTTCTGCTTGAAGTCTTACGGCTTTAGATGCCGGAAAGAATTGTTTAAGAAATTTTTCAACTAAAACGTCCCATGTATCAATCGCCCCTTCAGGTAACGATTCCAACCAATCTTTGGCTTCTCCCTTTAAAGTCCAGGGAAATAACATGAGATATATCTGTTCATCCTCCACTTCTTGGATTTTAAATAGTGTGCAGATCCTATTAAAGGTATGTAGATGTTCATTTGGATCTTCCTTCGGCGCACCACTAAATTGGCATTGATTAGTCACCATGTGTAGAATTTGTCCTTTGATTTCATAATCTGGCGCATTAATGTCTGGATGAGTAATTGCGTGACCTTGGCCAGTGCGTTTAGCTCTCATTCGGTCTTCCATACTTAAAGGTTCCAGATTCTCCATAATTGAATTTGTTGAATCGGTATCACTAGATGATTCTGATTTAATGGTTCGTTCCTCAACAATCTCTGTTTGAATAATTGGTGGTTCCGGGGGAAAGTTTAGTGGTTCAGGATCTACGAACCGTTCCTGAATATTCTCCGGATTCTCAATTGTGAGGTCGGGTTCAAAAAATGGATTATCGGAAATTTGAACTGAAGTACTTGGTCGACTGGATGACGATTCTAAAGAAAAATCAACGGCAGTAATATTTGCTAAATGTCTTGATCTAGTTACAGGTGGTGAACGTACAAAAGGTGGTGAACGTCTTGCTCGGTGCATTCACTGAATATCCTATTAGTTTTTTAAAAGGAAAGAAAAATTATAATATGTGATGACCCAGAAATTTCGACTAAATTTAAACTTAATCTTTGTATGATTAACATTTCCGACACGATAAGCAAAGTCTGTAAAACTGAATCTCAAAATTTTTGAATTACTTTTATATATTTAAATACCCTTCGGTTGTTTTCGACGATTCGCGAACAATTATATGTAAATAGATACATAAATACTATAACATGAAAAGGTAACAATGTATTAATTGTTTGATACCGTACATTAAACTTATTGGTTTAAATATCTATTCGAATGTATATGATAAGTTGAAATATTTATTATTAAAATTTATTTATAAATAACTTCCAATGTGTATTTAAAAACTGATTTATGTATATTAAAAAGATATATACATATATATAATAAACGATAGTAACATTCGTTTATTGATTCAATTGATATTTAGTTAAGTTAACTAAGGCGTTTAAGATGAACCAGTTAAACACTAATTTGTTACAGTGTTTTCAAATTGCCACATTACTCAAAATGCTACAGTGTTTTCGAAAATCACTATTTGCTACAGTGAAATTGACTTTGCTACAGTAAAACACTATTATAAAAATGTGTTTTAACAAATAGCGAGACGATGATTTATAGAAGTAAATGACCAAAACACTCGAAAGTTTAAGATACACTTTGAGTGATATAATTAAGGGATAATTTAAGGCTATATTTTGACAAAGGTACGTGTCACGAAATGTAAAATGCAAGTTTTCTAAGCGTACGAAAATGCGTTCGAGAAACCGGAACCGGGACATAAGTCGAGTGATGACGTACGACTTATCGGACCAAAAATATCTAGTCTACTATGCACAAGAATAAAATATAATATATAAATAATTATATTAATTATTTATATATTTATATTTATTTTATATTATGTCGACAAGCTAGGAGCCAAAACAATGTGAGCTGTCCCTGGTCCTCATGCGAGTCGCATGGCCAGAAGGCCATTTCCATGCGAGTCGCATGACTCCAGATTCCAGGCCAGGTACTATAAATTCAGGTGTTTTGCTCGAATGAAAAATCAAATATATATTACTCCGTATAATATTTATTATTATTATTATTATTATTATTATTATTATTATTAATAAGATTATTATTAATCTTATTATTTTTTTATTATTATTAGTGTTATTATTTTTGCGATACAAAAATAATAATGTACAAAAAATATTACGGCGGAGTGCTGTCCAAGTAATTTTCAAAACGAGTTTCCGAGCGAGCTAGAGCTAAGGAAAATATGGGTTATTGCCAAGGAAATTATGGGTAATGTTCGGGGGTATTTTTGTGAATCAAACCTCGTGTTTATCATCTCCGATGCGTCTACGTGCTTTCCTGCAATATTGTATATCAATATTAAACTGTGAGTTTCATAAGATCCCTTTTACTCTCTACATTTTTGGGTTGAGAATACATGCAAATGCTTTATTAACCGATATACAATATTTATATGCGTGAGTTCTTTGATCCCTTTTTATACATATTTTTGGGCTGAGAATACATGCGCTGTTTTATAAAATGAATACAAAAACTAAAACTGATTTGAGTGAGTTTCATTTGCTCCCTTTTTAATTGCTTTTGCAATCTATATTTTTGGGCTGAGAATACATGCACTTTATTTTAAACGCAATGGATACAAGTACATACTAAATTCTACACCGAGTTTGAACCGAAAATCCCTTAGCTTTGGTAACTAGTAACTGCCGGTTATAAGAACTGGTGGGCGCGAGTAGTAGTATATGGATCCATAGGGCTTGATATCCCCGTCCGAGCTAGAGCGCTAGCCTTTTAACGGACGTATGCTATTTGAGAAGCGTACACGTTGGTTTGCGTGTATTATTAAGATGATTATACAGAGGGTACAAATTATATAAACGTTAAAGTTTAGTTACCAGGGTGCTCAATTTTGTAGAACCGATTGATAAACGTTTCGGATGAAACAACTGAAATCTTGTGGTCCACCTTTTATTTAAAACATAATGATAAACATTTTGAATGAAACAACTGAACTTTTGTAATCCACATTGATATACGGATTATGTGTAATATTAAAACTATGAACTCACCAACCTTTGTGTTGACACTTGAAGCATGTTTATTCTCAGGTTTCTAGAAGTCTTCCGCTGTTTGCTCATACGTGATACAAGTTATGTGCTTGGAGTCATACATGCTATATACAAGAAACTTGCATTCACCAAACCATTACCATGTATCTTATTTTGACTGTATTGTCAACAGATGTATTATTGTAAACCATTTAAATGGTGATTGTCTATACCTAGGAATCATCAGATGTTAAAAACCTGGAATTTATATATTCATTTATGAAATACCTTTTCAAACGAATGCAATGTTACAAAACGTATCACATAGAGGTAAAATACCTCGCAATGAAATCAATGAATGACGTGTTCGTCCATATGGATTTGGAGCGATCGTCACATAATAAGTTATCCAATCAATAGACTTTTCTGATTTTGCCCACGTTTCGAATAGCCAAAAGATGCAGCAGAGGGGCAGGATTCGTTTGGTCTCAATATAATTGAGGACTGTTTGGCTCCAATAACCCGGTCCACGTACAAATCCAACTATTACTACGAACCAGAAAATTTTGATGTCTATCAATTTAACCACTTAAAATAAATTTTCGTAATTTTAAGAAAATTTAGATAAGAAGTAGAATAAAAATCTATGTCCTAAAACTAGAATAGCGAGAAATAAGAAAGAAAAAGAGTTCGTCGAAAAAGGTCGAAAAAGAAAAATGGTTGAAAAATAAAAGGTGACGGAAAAATAAAAGAAACTTATAAAAATTAAAAATACTTGACTAACCTAACCTTATTACTACAACTAACTTAAAATTATAATCGCAAATTGAGATAACTAATTGGAATGATAATTGGTACGTAGTAAAAGGTGTCTAAAAATATTAAAGCTTACAGGAAAAACTATATCCCAAATGGAAATAACTTAAAAAGAAACTAAAACTTAAAAAGGCGTCGCAAAATTCTAAAGCACCTAAATCTTAGTCTAAATAAAAAGCACTTAAGGAATTCTACGGCAAAGCCTAAAAATCTAAAAGTAAAAATAACTATGGCAAAAACTAAGTTTAAAACTAAATATGAGCGAAAAATATAAATATTACGCTAAAACGATTAAAAAGGGACAAAATATAAAAATATACAAAAAGTTGTAAAAAGTACAATTTTTTATAAAAATATTATTTTTATATTATTTATTTATTAAAACTACTAATTTTATAAATTAATTAAACTAATTTAACTAAAATATAAAATAAATAAAAAGTAAAACTAAAAATAAAACTAATTATAATAATAATAAAAACTAGGGTTAATAATAATAATAATTAATAATCACCCGTAATTAATGCTAATTTAGGGTTCTGTCGCCTGTCAGAAAAGCTCCGCGAGTCGCGGTATTTCAAACAGCAAACCCCGCGAGTCGCGGGGTTCCAAATTTCAACCCTGGAACAGTTTAAATTTTTCGCGTTTTTTTTTTATTATTTTTTATTTTCTGTTTTATAATCTAAAATTTATATATAATAAAAACTTATATTTAAAAACTAAAATAAAAATAGAATTACTTTATAATTTTATAAATAAAAATCTTAAAACTAGATTTATATATATATATTTTTTTTTCGGTTTTTATATTTATAAAATATATTTATAAAATAAATTAAATAAAACTTATATTTTTACAAACTAAAGAAACTTTATAAAACTTAAATATTTATCAAACTCCTAAAAATATTTATATTATTGTTTTTCTTTTTATATTTTCGAATATTTAAAACGTATTTTTATAAAAACGAATTTTAATAAAAGTAAACTAAAAATCTTTTTTTTTTATTAGCGTTGCGCTTCCGGCTTTTAAGAGAGTCCCCGGTAGCGGCGCCAAAAATACTTGATGTTTTAGCAGAGTAGTATATAAAATAGCTTATATTTTTACAGAAAATACTATTAAATACGATACAATTTTACACAAGATATTTATTTATTTATAGAATGAATATACTTAAACCTTGCTACAACACTTATAGGCAGTGTACCTAATCGTACAGTAGTGTAGTTTTTAGTAAGTCCGGTTCGTTCCACAGGGAAAATCTTTAAACAAAGCTTAACGCTATATTAGTTTACTTTTATAAAAATACAAATATATATATAAGTAATATTATTATTATAAAGGGGGGTTTTTACCGTTTAATGACCGGTTTGTCGATTTTAAAACTTTAGTCGCAGTTAAAACCAAATGTAAAATAATAAATATAAATACAAAACTTAAATTAAAGCGTAAAGTAAATAACGATAATGAAATTGCGAATAATAAAAGTGCGATAAAATAAACTTGCGATAATTAAAAAGTACGATAATTAAAAGTGCAATTAAATAAAATAACAATAAAAATGCGATAATTAGAAGTGCAATTAAATATAAAATAAAGGAAATTAAATATGAAATAAAAGAATTATGCTTATTTAAACTTCCGTAATCACGATGTTTGACGTATTGATTTTAGTTTTATGCCCATGGGTTAATTGTCCTTTGTCCTGGATTATTTAATATGTCCGTCTGGTTTTTGTCCATAACAGTCCATCAGTCATAAATATAAAGTGCGAGTGTCCTCGTCAAATTATCCTTATACCCGAAGTTAAATATTCCAACTAATTGGGGACTTAAACTGTAACAAGATTTTAATACTTTGTTTAATAATTACACCAGGATGTCGACTGAGTGTAACCCAAGGTTTTAATATTTTGTTATCAATTATACCAAGTGTCTTTGTACATAATTTCACCCTTGTTTTAATTATTCTAGTGACTATTAATCCATTCCCGTGTCCGGTTAAATGAACGATTATTCGTACATAAAAATACCCCGCCCATCGTGTCCGATTGAGTGTATATGGTAATTTATAGGGACGCCCAATTGTAAATCTTTATATTAACATTAACAAACTATCATTTAGTTAAACAAATATAAAGCCCATTAATAGCCCATAGTCTAATTTCCACAAGTGTCGTTCTTTTGTCCAAACCCCAATTATGGTACAAAGCCCAATTACCCAATTTTAGTAATTAGCCCAACATCATGATTACTTCGTTTTAAATAAGCATAATAATAACTTAGCTACGAGACATTAATATAAAAATATTGAACATAACTTACAATGATTAAAAATAGCGTAGCGTTACACGGACAGAATTTCGACTTACACCCTTACAATATTCGCTAACATACCCTTATTATTAGAATTATAATTAAAATTAAAATTAAAATTAAAATATAAATATAAATATTTACGTAGTATTATGAGAGAAGAAGAAAAAGATGATTTTTTACGATCAGAATGCGCGAGCTTTATAGGGAGTTTCTGAAATTGGGGTTCCGCGACTCGCGGCCTTTTTGGCCTTCAAACTCCGCGAGTCGCGGAGTTTACTTTTACAGCTCACACAAGCTTGGCTCTTTGTTTACCGACGGTTTTAAATATAAATATAATATATTAAATAATTATAAGAATTATTTAAATATTATATTATATTTATGTGCATATTTGACTTGTAATTTTTAGTCCGTTGCGTCGAGCGTTGAGAGTTGACTCTGGTCCCGGTTCCGGATTTTCGAACGTCCTTGCGTACAATTTAATATCTTGTACTTTGCGTTTTGAATCTTGTACTCTTGTAATTTTAAGACGTTTCTTGTCAATAATTGGAACCTCTTTGATTGTCTTTTGTACTTTTTAGCTTTTTGGTCGTTTGCGTCATCAATTCGTCGAATCTATCTTTTGTCTTCACCTTTTATTATTTAAACGAATATCACTTGTAAATAGAACAATTGCAACTAAAAGCTTGTCTTCCTTGAGGAATAATGCTATGAAATATATGTTCGTTTTTAGCATTATCACCGAGTAAAATGAAGAAAGAGAAACTTGAAGCCGAGCAATCCAAATTTTTGGATATGTTTAAACAGATAAATGTAAATCTTCCTTTCATTGATGTGATTTCAGGAATGCCTAGATATGCTAAATTCTTAAAAGATCTGATCACGAATAGAAAGAAAATGGAAGAACTCTCGGCTGTTACTATGAACACTAATTGTTCAGCAGTGCTGTTGAATAAGATACCAGAAAAATTATCTGATCCAGGAAGTTTCACAATTTCATGTTTTCTGGGTAGTCTTAGTTCAATAGAAGCATTAGCAGACTTAGGTGCTAGTATAAATCTAATGCCGTATTCACTATACGCTAAACTAGACCTTGGAGAATTAAAACCAACAAGAATAAGCATACAACTAGCCGATAGATCAATAAAATATCCTAGAGGGATAATGGAGAACATGCTAGTTAAAGTTGGTATTTTAGTATTTCCAGTAGATTTTGTTGTTCTGGACATGGAAGAAGACTCTCAAGTTCCTCTCATATAGGAAGACCATTCTTAAACACGGCTAAAGCAATGATAGACGTGTTCGGTAAGAAATTGACCCTAAGTATAGAGGACGAGAGTGTTACCTTTTCAGTTGATAGAGCAATGCAACAACCGCAATCTGCAGATGATACATGTTATTATATTCAAACTATAGATGCACATGCAGAATTATTAGAAGAATTTCCAGAATTACAAGGAACAGGAGAATGTTCTTTAAGAGAAGGTAATGAACTAATTGATGAAGCTGAAATGTTAGCTACACTAATAGCTAATGGATATGAACCAACAACAGAAGAAATTCAAATGCTAAAAGAAGAAGACAGATATCGATATAAATCATCGATAGAAGAACCTCCGACATTAGAGTTAAAGCCACTTCTAAACCATTTGGAATACGCTTATTTACATGGTGAATCTGAATTACCTGTAATAATATCGTCTTCTCTTACTGAAAATGAGAAATCACAACTCATTTCTGTGTTGAAAGCTCATAAACCAGCCATTGCATGGAAAATTCATGATATTAAAGGAATAAGTCCTTCGTATTGCACACATAAAATCCTTATGGAAGAAGGTCATAAAATGTATGTGCAACGCCAACGAAGACTAAATCCTAATATGCAAGATGTAGTTAAGAAAGAAATTATTAAACTGCTAGATGCAGGTTTAATATATCCAATTTCTGATAGTCCATGGGTAAGCCCAGTTCAATGCGTGCCTAAGAAGGGTGGCATGACTGTTATTACAAATGAGAAAAATGAGCTTATTCCTACTAGGACTGTAACAGGATGGCGTGTGTGTATTGATTATATAAAATTAAATGACGCCACTAGAAAAGATCACTTTCCCTTACCTTTCATTGATCAAATGTTGGAAAGATTAGCCGGAAATAGTTATTATTGTTTTCTTGATGGATTTTCCGGATATTTTCAAATTCCAATAGCACCCGAAGATCAAGAGAAAACCACATTCACGTGCCCTTATGGTACTTTTGCTTACAAACGCATGCCATTTGGACTTTGCAACACCCCTGCAACCTTTCAAAGGTGCATGATGGCGATTTTTCACGACATGATAGAAGAATGCATGGAAGTTTTCATGGATGACTTTTCAGTCTTCGGTGATACATTTGAAATATGTCTAGCTAATCTTGAACGAATGCTTGTTAGATGCGAACAATCAAATCTAGTTCTTAATTGGGAGAAATGCCATTTTATGGTTAAAGAAGGCATCGTTCTTGGACATAAAATTTCAAAAGAAGGAATTGAAGTGGATAGAGCTAAAGTAGATGTAATTGTTAAACTTCCACATCCCACCAATGTTAGAGGAGTTAGGAGTTTTCTAGGGCATGCCGGTTTTTACCGACGTTTCATAAAAGATTTTTCTAAAATTGCCACTCCTATGAATAAACTCCTAGAAAAGGATGCTCCATTCATCTTTTCAGATGAATGTATCAAATCTTTTAATATTCTTAAAGAGAAACTCACTAATGCGCCGATCATGATAACACCAAATTGGAATCTATCATTTGAACTAATGTGCGATGCAAGTGATTTTGCAATGGGAGCCGTTTTAGGACAAAGGATTGAAAAAAGATTTCAACCTATATATTATGCTAGTAAGATGTTACAAGGAGCACAAACAAATTACACAACTACTGAAAAAGAACTCC
This sequence comes from Rutidosis leptorrhynchoides, assembly GCF_046630445.1. Taxonomy (NCBI): domain Eukaryota; kingdom Viridiplantae; phylum Streptophyta; class Magnoliopsida; order Asterales; family Asteraceae; genus Rutidosis; species Rutidosis leptorrhynchoides. Next base: position 442,141,472 of record NC_092337.1, on the reverse strand, counting down.
TTGCTATTGTCTTTGCTTTTGACAAATTTCGATCATATCTTGTTCTAGCTAAAACGGTGGTCTATACCGACCATTCTGCTCTTAGATACCTATTTTCGAAACAAGATGCTAAACCAAGATTAATCCGTTGGATCTTACTCTTACAAGAGTTCGATATTGAAATCCGAGATAAAAGAGGAGCAGAAAATCTCGCCGCTGATCATCTTTCTCGTCTTGAAAATCCCGAATTAGAAGTTCTAAATGAATCGGCCATACAAGACAACTTTCCTGATGAATATCTATTGAAGATAGATTATAATAAAATCCCATGGTTTGCAGACTATGCAAACTACTTAGTTTGCGGATTCCTTGAAAAAGGATTGTCGTACCAAAAACGAAAGAAATTCTTCAGTGATATAAAACACTATTTCTGGGAAGATCCACATTTGTTTAAAAGTTATCCCGATGGAATAATACGCCGATGTGTATTTGGAAATGAAGCTAGTAAAATCTTAATCCATTGTCACACAGGACCAACATGAGGGCACTATGGGCCTCAACTAACAGTAAGAAAAGTTTACGATGCTGGATTCTATTGACCTACAATTTACAAAGACGCACACCTTCTTTGCAAATCCTGTGATGCATGTCAAAGGGCCGGAAAAATAAGTCAACGTGATGAAATGCCACAAAATGTCATCCAAGTATGTGAAGTATTTGACATTTGGGGTATTGACTTTATGGGTCCATTTCCAAAATCTCATAATAATCTCTATATTCTCGTAGCCATTGATTATGTATCTAAATGGGCAGAAGCACAAGCTCTCCCAACTAATGATGCACGAGTTGTAGTCAACTTTTTAAAACGTCTTTTTGCAAGGTTTGGAACACCGAAAGCTTTAATAAGTGATCGGGGTACTCATTTCTGTAATAATCAACTTGAGAAAGTTCTTAAAAGATATGGAGTAACTCATAAAATCTCCACTGCTTATCATCCACAAACAAGTGGACGTCTACGATTAAGTCAACTAAACGAATTAGAAGAATTAAGACATGAAGCATACGAAAATTCGTTAATCTATAAGGAAAGAACGAAGAAATGACATGATAAAAGAATCAGAAGTTTAAAAGAATTTAAAGAAGGAGACAGAGTTCTTCTTTTCAATTCACGATTCAAGCTATTTCCTGGAAAATTGAAATCAAGATGGTCTGGACCATTCATAGTCAAAAGAGTTTTCCCATACGGAACAGTAGAATTAATAAATTCAAATGGGATTGAATTTAAAGTTAATGGTCACAGAGTTAAACACTACATAGATAGTCCAATGGAAGTTGACAACGAAGTTAATCACAATTTCGATACCACAGCTAACTAAGTGTGGGGAGAATCAAGTCTTTAAAGGATAGTATATATTTCTGTTAGAGTTAGATTGTCTGTTTTCGTGTAGTTCTCAAAAATGGAACCCGAATGGTCTTTCCCTAGCAGACCCTAAAGAACTAGTCTTCTTCCCCCATTCTGAATTTTTATTTTTTTTAGGAAATGAAGACTGCCTGTGAACTAAACCATGGTCTAATGCTACACGCTTTGATCACTAAACGTAATAATGACACACTACCGAGTGAAATAGTATCAGTAATCAGAAAAAGATTGGACGGAGTAAGAAAAGAATCCAGATGCGAAGATAATAAGTTACAATTTGGTAAAGGAAAATCAAAATCCGCAGCGAAAAGAAGAGCACGACACCTTGAAAGATGTCACAAATGCGGAAAATGGTCACATGGAGGTAAATGTTCAAATAATCAAACCTATTCAAATACCGAATTTGTTACTTTATGCAGAGACGGACCGTTCATATGTTTAGAAGAAAAAACACTGAATGCTCGAGGTTACGCCTATGTAGCCATGGAAAACCAATTAAACCGACTATCTTATGAATGGGATAGATCGTATAACTAAGAATACTATCTCACAGGTAAGTCTGTACAGTTTTTATTTTTATTTTTATTTTTAACCTTTTGATAATAAACGCTAATTTGTTCGCTATAAAGTATTAAATTGGTATTGAATAAAATTAGGTTTGGCGACCGAAATTATTGATATCATTCAAAAATTTATTACATCACTGCGAAATTTAACGTTTATTCTTAAGGTAAAAATATCTTTAATCAATCAACCCAAAATATTTCAAAAATTCGTCATGAGTTAAATTAGGTCTTGGAACTGAAATTACTTTACCGAAAAGAGGGGCGCATATTTTTGATAATATTTGATTGATTAAAGTGGGATAAAAAGCCAAAAAGATTTTTAATTTTATTTTTACCATGTTTTTAAAATTAATATATAAATCTTAAATTAATATTGTAAACTTTGTAAAAACAATATATTTAAAATTATAAATATTTGAAAAATATAATATAAGTTTGGTGTGATTTTATAATATGAATTTTTAAATTAATTTTGGTGTGAATTTTTAATTTTTAAAATATGAATTTTTAATTTTATGCATTTCAAATTTTAAGTTTGGTGTGAATTTTTAATATTAATTTTGAATTTTATGTATTTTTAAAGTTGGTGTGAATTTAAAAACAAAAATTTACTTTATCTCATTAAGTTAAAAATATGATTTTTAAAAATTCGTCGTAAGTTGAAGACTAGGTTTTTGAACCGAAATTGCTTTACCCGAGGGAGGGACGAGAACTTTTATTATCATTATTTTTAATCTTATTGAATTAAAGTACGCCAAAAACATTAAAAAAAAACCCCAAAAATCTTAGCTTTTAAAACAATCGCTACAAAAAGACAAATTTTAAAATTTTGTCAAAGGACGGACTAGGACATCGATCCGAAACGACCTCGTCCTAAATAACAAGGGAAACAAAATTTTAAAATTAATTACTTAATTGTTTTAATTAGTATAAGATGTTAAAAAAAAAATACAAACTCCGCGACTCGCGGAGTTTGAAGGGTAAAAATACCGCGACTCGCGGAATGACCAAAACCTAGAAAAAAATAAAAACGTAAACAGATCAGTCCACACACCACACCACAAAAATACTGCGAAATAACACCCGAAAAAACCCGAGAAAACACTCCCAAATTCACAATTTTTCACCGTTAATCATCAAATCTTTTACTAAAATCATGTTAAGAAGGATGCTATCAAGGAATTATTCAAGAAAAACGGTAAATTTCTACACCTAAACACTATTAAATCCGAAAATTGGTGTTCTTGAGCAATTTTATACCCAATTCGATTTTGATGCTTTTTAGTGTAATTATGCTTAAATTACTTATGTATTATGCTTGTATAACCTAGATTGATGCTATTTAACATGATTAGAAGCCTTAAACTTCAAATTTTGAGTAATCTAGGGTTTGTGTTCTTGAGCAATTTGGGGCTTTTTGATATAAACAGGTTATGGCCGATTTTTGTCATGAATTGTTGCTAAATTAAGTAGTGTAACATGTTTAGGTAGTTAAATGATCCAAACTTTGAGCCTAAACATGATTTTGAGAATTAAAGTGGACTTTTTCAAGTCTAAAATTCATGAACTTGATTTTTGAGAGATAATGCCATTTGAAACTTGTTTAATTGCTAGTGATGATTATTTTGACATGTTATTTGAGTTGAATGCTTATGAACTTGGCGAACATTTTCGTATATGCTTATTTGAAAAAGTGTAGATTTGATAAAAATATGAAAATGAGCATAAGTTTGATATAAATTGATCATGTCATTGTAATTATTTTGATTGATGATTTTGCTGACACTAATGCATATTTGGATGCACAAAAATTGTGTTTGATGTGTTTTACAAACTGAAAGGGGTGAATCTTCATCCCAAGCTCGCAATGCTCCTGCTGAGAATGCGGAACAACAGGAGGTGGATAACTACTACAAACAAGATATACCTCATCCAGTCATGATATTTTCTGATATGCACTTGGAAGATTTGCACCCTAACCTAAGATTTGACAGACTTTGGATAGATTATCCAAAATACCAAAGGGGCTTGCATACTCTTCATTCTAAAGCTGTTGAAGTACCTAGGGTCATAGAATAGGGACCATTAGAAGCTGTAGAATTGGCCGGGCCAATTAGGGAATTACTTGCACAGAGGTATGGTAATTCTACTTTTAATGATTGGTACGGTTATTCAACATGCGTAGACCTGTATATAAAGTATGGTGTGAAGAATTGTTGTGTAGTATAGAAATAAATGATCGGGTAGCTAGTTTAACTGATCGATCTTTTATTAGATTTTTGTTAGGAGGTTCGATGCGCCACATGTCTTTACTAGACATGGCTCAGGCTTTATGTATATATACGCCTGAGGAGTTAGCATCTGCCGATTGTAGAGGGTTGATACTAAATGGTAGAAAGATAGACGAAAATTTTGATACGCATGGTGTATGGAGTCAAATGACTAGCCATCACCGATTTAAAGGGGGAAATTACTCTTATTTGGATATAGATAAAGCTGAATTAAGAGTAATTCATAGGTTTTTAGCCAATTCGATTACACAACGAGGTAAGAACAAGGAAAAGGTAAATGAACAGGATTTGTTTTACCACATGTGTATTCGAGACCCACAAAGCGCTGTAAGTATACCTTATTGTGTGGGTTATTATTTATCAGCTATGGTTAGGGGGATGAGACCGCATAGCATAATAGGAGGTGGTATATTTATTACTTTGATTGCTGAATATCTCGGTGTAGATATAAGTCGGGGGGGATTATTAGTCGAAGAACCAGAACCCCGCGATACAATAGGTTTAAATGTATACCATGGTGCGAAGGTTTTGAAGAGGCGAAATAACGCCGCAGTACGATATAATGGTAGACATCCACAAGTTGAGAGAAACCAACAGCCAGGTAATGTGGGAGGGGGAAATGAAATGACAGAAATGCAAAGGTTTATAGCTTCACAAGAGTACGAAAATGCTAGACATCGAGCATTTGAAGATTGGCAAGTTCATCAAAACCAAATCATAGCTTATTGCCAACAAATAGGTAGAAACTATATTCCTACTCCATCGCCCGTATTTCCTCCCTGGTCTATAGAGATCCAACCACCGTATCCTACGTATAACCCAGCCGAAGCATTTTATAACACATATGGTTATGCATGGAACCCCTACTGGTATCAGTATCATCCCTAGTCTACTTAGTTTTATTTATTTTATAATTTGTAATGTTGATACATTTAATACTTATGTTAATATTGTAATAGTTTTTATAATTTTCTAACTTTTATTATTAGATTTTAATAATTTTTGAATGTGGGGTAATATACCAAACTTCAAAAATATGTATATATGTTTGCAGTTTATCTTATGTACACAACAGGGTAAAACAACGCATTTTCAAAGACTGGCATTAAGTTCAGCAAAAGCAACTAATTTTGACGACAAGATGCAAAATATATGTGAAATAACAACAAGACGGAATGAACAAATGATGTGCACCATTTATCATTCAACACAAACACTAATATGTTTGGAAACTTTGGTAAAATTTAATCATTTCTACGCTAATCACCCTCAATAATTTAAATTGTTACTGATTTCTTGCAAATGAGGGCATTGCAAGATCTTAAGTGTGGGAATGGGTTAAATTCTTTCGGATTTTAAAATTTTTACTTTATACACTTGGTTACCATTAGAAATACTAGTAAAGTAGTAGTTGTATTAGAATCTAGTGCTCTCTGATAATAAAGAACAGCCCTAGTCTTATATACTGACTACCCAATTCTAGTAAAAATTTTCAAAATTTTCAATTAAATGAACTCAAAATCATGTTTATACATATTTATGAACGATAAAACTAGGTTTTAACACCAAAATTATTGTTACCTCGGAAAGGACATAAATTGAGAAACAAACCAAAATGTTAAAATTTATTTAAAATGGAATAGAGGACAATAAAAAGGAAAATAAAAGCCAAGTGAGGGAAAATTTACCAAGATATTTTAAACATATGTCACATATTTCTATAACAAATAATTGAAAATACTTTTGTTTTGAACGATAATTAACTGTTTTACCCGATTTACTGTAAGAAAGATGGATCTACACGATGAATCAATTCCATCATTAAAAGGAAGTAAAGTCTTCCGAAAAAGAAACGCGCTTCTTGATTTAGGTCATGAAGTTGTCGTCCAGATCAGCTGTACGTTGACGAAAAATCTAGAAAAGTCATCACTAAAATCAGCAGGAAATCCACGGACCTCAGCATAAAACAGGGTCGCCAAGTGGTCAGATTTATCCTAACCATGAGAAGGATTTATCTCGTAAAATGGGGGGCACCGTGCAAATTAGCTTGATAAGACTAATGAATCAGATCCCCAGAAAGGATAATCTCCTTAAAGATCAAAAAATCAGGTTTTAAGACTGATATTACTCAATCCTAGAGATTGACCTTAAAGATTGAGAATTCAAACTCATGGAATTCGATGATATCTAAACTCGAGCTTGAACGAGAAAATATTTTGATCAAAAATTATAAACCGATTTGTTTTCTGAAAATCCATTTTCAATGCGTTCATTACCATTGAACGTAAAATCCTAGGAATTCACCTGGAATTCATTAGGTCACCTGAACCAAATCGGGTGTCAACCGTAAGAACGGTGGTTGCATAGCATGGTTAAAGACAGGACCTTGTGCCAGACCGAAAAATTATAAGGGTGAACTTTACTATTGCTCCTACCAAGGATAGTAATTGCGACCGACACGTTATAGACCATAATTAAAAGCATGTCAGGGGACATTGCCTTAACAGTTGCTTGTTCAACGCTTTCCTTTACAACCGGACGATAGTTTACCGAAAGGTAATATACGGAGCAAGTATACTGGACGTGTTGCTTTCCTAATACAAGGTTAGCAAGTGGGTGACACAAAACCGCAAGTTTTGAGCTAAAATTTTCAAATCTGAAACCCACCAAACCCACAAAAAAAAGAATTTGCAAACACCGGTGAAGGGTTATTCCGGAAAACTTATCTAGGGTAAAAACTAGATTTAATTTTTAAAAGATCAAATGTTTTCATAAAGATCCAATTTCCTTAATGGATCTAAATTTTATAGTCATGTGGGACTGTAAACCATATCGTTACTACCATTGTTTATACCGCCGTATAGAAATCACTGATGTACAAAGTGTGAAGAATAAAGAAGTGATTCTAGTATTTCAAGACTATATTGCTTGAGGACAAGCAACGCTCAAGTGTGGGAATATTTGATAATGCTAAAAACGAACATATATTTCATAGCATTATTCCCCAAGAAAGACAAGCTTTTAGTTGCAATTGTTCTATTTACAAGTGATATTCGTTTAAATATTAAAAGGTGAAGACAAAAGACAGATTCGACGAATTGAAGACGCAAACGACCAAAAAGCTCAAAAGTACAAAATACAATCAATGAGGTTCCAATTATTGATGAGAAACGTCTCAAAATTACAAGAGTACAAGATTCAAAACGCAAAGTACAAGATATTAAATTGTACGCAAGGACGTTCGAAAATCCGGAACCAGGACCAGAGTCAACTCTCAACGCTCGACGCAACGGACTAAAAATTACAAGTCAACTATGCACATGAATATAATATAATATATAAATAATTCTTAAAAATTATATATATATTATATTATTATTTAAAATCGTCGGCAAACAAAGAGCCAAGGCTGAATGAGCTGTAAAAACGAACTCCGCGACTTGCGGAGTTCGAAGGCTAAAAGAACCGCGACTCGCGGAGCCCCAAAAAATAAAAATGCCTATAAAAGCCAACGCAGTTCGACGAATTTTAATATCAATAATCTATCTCTCTCTCAATATATACGTAAATATATATATATATATAATTTATATTTTAATTTTAATTTTAAATCCTAATAATAAGGGTATGTTAGCGAATGTTGTAAGGGTGTAAGTCGAAATTCTGTCCGTGTAACGCTACGCTATTTTTAATCATTGTAAGTTATGTTCAACCTTTTTAATTTAATGTCTCGTAGCTAAGTTATTATTATGCTTATTTAAAACGAAGTAATCATGATGTTGGGCTAATTACTAAAATTGGGTAATTGGGCTTTGTACCATAATTGGGGTTTGGACAAAAGAACGACACTTGTGGAAATTAGACTATGGGCTATTAATGGGCTTTATATTTGTTTAACTAAATGATAGTTTGTTAAATTTTAATATAAAGATTTACAATTGGGCGTCCCTATAAATAACCATTTACACTCGATCGGACACGATGGGCGGGGTATTTATATGTACGAATAATCGTTCATTTAACCAGACACGGGAATGGATTAATAGTCACTAGAATTATTAAAACAGGGGTGAAATTATGTACAAGGACACTTGGCATAATTGATAACAAAGTATTGAAACCTTGGGTTACACTCAGTCGACATCCCGGTGTAATTATTAAACAAAGTATTAAAATCTTGTTACAGTTTAAGTCCCCAATTAGTTGGAATATTTGACTTCGGGTATAAGAACAATTTGACGAGGACACTCGCACTTTATATTTATGACTGATGGACTGTTATGGACAAAAACCAGACGGACATATTAAATAATCCAGGACAAAGGACAATTAACCCATGGGCATAAAACTAAAATCAACACGTCAAACATCATGATTACGGAAGTTTAAATAAGCATAATTCTTTTATTTCATATTTAATTTCCTTTATTTTATATTTAATTGCACTTCTAATTATCGCATTTTTATTGTTATTGTATTTAATTGCACTTTTAATTATCGTACTTTTTAATTATCGCAAGTTTATTTTATCGCACTTTTATTATTCGCAATTTCATTATCGTTATTTACTTTATGCTTTAAATTAAGTCTTTTATTTATTTAATATTTTACATTTTGTTTTAACTGCGACTAAAGTTTTAAAATCGACAAACCGGTCATTAAAAGGTAAAAACCCCCCTATATAATAATATTACTTATATATATATATATTTGTATTTTTATAAAATTAAACTAATATAGCGTTAAGCTTTGATTAAAAGATTTTCCCTGTGGAACGAACCGGACTTACTAAAAACTACACTACTGTACGATTAGGTACACTGCCTATAAGTGTTGTAGCAAGGTTTAAGTATATCCATTCTCTAAATAAATAAATATCTTGTGTAAAATTGTATCGTATTTAATAGTATTTCCTTGTAAAATTTAATAGCTATTTTATATACACCTCGCATAACATCACATACCGAAGCATCCATGAATAAGGCAACTACACTAAGCATACCGTACGATCTCTAAGCAACAAGCTAAAGATATCAACAAAATATAAGTTCACCAACGGCGATGTGAACAACGCCAAATAAGCTACACCCGGAGGGTTAGCTACATCACAACAATACGTCAATATATATATATATACAACAATACAACGCGTAATTATGGTTAACCAATAACACAAGGGAATGGTACTTCGAATTTTCCATCGGTGTTCGTAACAACCGTTAGTGTACAACGAAATATATCACTAACCCCTAGGCGACACGGACAACGAAATATCCATTCAAGCAATCGTTAGTGTACAACGAAATATATCACTAACTCTTGGGCAATTTGGACAACGAAATATCCATCGTTAGTGTACAACGAAATATATCACTAACTCTTGGTTGTATAGACACGTATACCCGGCCCCATCCCCCGCCCTACAAATAGATACATTATATACACACATGTATAATCATTCCACTCACAACCACGTGTGATAACGTACACCCAAAGTGTGTACTTCGCCAAAGGTGGTCAACCAAAACGCACAACCGTGCCAATTGGACCCATACACAAGTCCATCAAATCCACCTACATGTGAAGTGAGCTCTATAGCCGAGAATCACTTCACCCGACCCGCACCCATCCTACACATACATATGCATATAGGATATTAACACTCACCTTGTTGCCTTGATGAATGCTTCCAAATAATCCGCAACTCGTCAATGGAAAGTACCTATTCCATTATCACAATTACAACAACACACTTAGAGTGGATTTACAAACCAACCCAATTCGACACTTAGTGCAATTTCGACCCAAATGCACTTCCAAGCACAAACCGTGCCCAAACTAACCAATGATCACTAACACAAATGAGAATGGTCCTAATATGCCAATTAAACCCAATCATAGGTGTTAAACACCTATCTTGCCCATAATGACACTTAAACCCTAATTTTGACCCAAAGGAGTCAACATCGCGCCGTTAGCGAGTTTTGACACCAAAACATATTTAACTCGGTTTTATACTTCAACTTAATACATTTTAAGTTTATAAACCTCATTAAATCGACAATTTGGTCATAATCATCACCAAACCCTAATTTTGACTCTAGTCAAAATTAGTCAACCCAAATTCACCTAAAGTGGTTCCAACACTTCCATAATCACAAAACCTAGTGATTAAACTCAAGATTAAAGCCTAATCAAGGCCAAATCGTCAACCAACCCAAAACCCGCCAAGTGACAAGAATAACTAGTCACCATAAACCCATTTCATCATCTAAGAGGGTTTCACAACAAATCAAACTCAAACCCTAACTTGAATATCAAATCTAACAAATGTAATTCGGAGTTTGAACTTACCAATACCACCAAGATGATGCCGTTGATGAGTAGAACAACTTTAAAACCCGAGCTTTGGTGAGAATCCAACTCCTTCTTCTCCAATTCAAGCTCTCTCACTCTAGAACCCTTCCTCTATCTCTAGATATGGATGAGAGTGTTTGTGTGGGTGAGAAATGAGCTCCAATGGAGTTCTAGATCAGTTTTGGTGACCCTAAACCGATCCTAAATGAAAAGACCAAAGTACCCCTCATTTAAACCTTTTAAAAAGGCTGAAAATTGCATCAGACGGGATCGGCGCGCCACGCCAAAAGGTGGAGCGCCGCTCCAACCTACAGGTCAGTTTTAAGAAACTTGTTTTGGCCATAACTTTTTGACCGTAGCTCCGTTTTCGATGAATCAAATATCGTTGGAAATGTAATAAGATTTTCTTTCCAATGGTAAGGCTTTGAAACATCAACACAAAATTTATTTGGGGTTGAAAAGATACGTACACACCTTGTCACTTCAGACAACGTCCAGTTTCCTTCGACGTTCTAGCAAGCAACACGTACGTGCTTCGTACACTTCATAAACGCATCGTATACCATAAATACATTATGTATAATAAATATTTGGGTCTTACAACTCTCCCCCACTTAAACTCGATCACGTCCTCGTGATCCTCGTCACTTAACCATCCGGACCTACGCTCAAAGGTTCTCAACATATGTTCCAATCCGACTTTCTTAGGCAATCCTTCCCAATGAATCGCCTTTAACAACTAAATCGTCACCCGCGATTTAACAAAATCACCATCCGAGCACTAAAAACCTGCTCTTTTCCCCATATCGGGAGAAACTCAACCAATCTCGTACCGAGATATCAATTCCTTAGCGTACCTTTACCAAGGACAACGCTAAAAGTGACCAAGTCTCAACCTAAAGTCAACAATCCGAATATTGAAGATCGAACCACAAAAATCCTTACGGATTACACTTACCACTAAACATCCTTTGTAGCGCGCAATACAACCAATACGCCACTAACCTAACATCATAAGCAACGGCTAAGACCGATAGCGTCCAAAATGACTATCGCAATGCTAAACCCAAGGTGCACAAAAATCGACTATTGTTACACCCATAACAACATGTGAGCGAAACACGGCTATCGCCTCACTAATCCCACGACATGGTCCTCACGACCCCACCATCGGCGTATAAAACCACCGTTAGTTCACACAACGTGGTTCTTACGACCCCACCATTGGCGTATAAAACAACCAATAGACTACACATCCAACAACATGAAGGCTGGCAGAAAAACTACACGTGACCCACTTCCCAAATCTCAACACCGGATGAAGTCAGCGGACCCCGTCAACGGTCATGCTTCACCGATATAACACTACACCCATGATGAAGTCAGCGGACCCCGAAGGTCATGCTTCACCTATCAACGATCTCATGATGAAGTCAGCGGACCCCGAAGGTCATGCTTCACCAATCAACGATCCCTTTTGGCCTCGAACAACGAGTAGCGTAACATCGCGCTCTGCTACGCCATAGTGAATCCTAACGGATACCACTAACCATTCACACAATCGAGCAAGAACTGCCTATATCAAACATAGGCACAAAACAATAATTCTCTACAAGAGGATCCGATACGCACATCCCTTAACTGAGGGATTTCCACCTTGCTCGCCATACCCGTCCATTATCTCTCAACGAGATTTACCACATTACCACCTTGGTGATAATTCAAATCCAAAATCATAGGTACAATTTTACCGAAATTGTACTCTACTACAAATCGACCAAATCTAGGTCCCGACACAAATTTCGGATCTACCATAAGCATTGTCCGAAATCTCACACTAAAACCTCCTCGTACGGGAGTGTAACTCCCCCACTTGAAATTACGTTCCATAACCGCATCTCGTACACTCGTACAATGCTACCAAAGGTAGACTTTACCAATAATTGGGTTCATACGGCCCATCACCATGTCTTGCTCCAACTTTGAGCATACCAAGGATCCTAACCTATCCTTAAACACTTCGAACGAAAAGTGTACCACAAATTACACGACTATACACTCGCAATCATCCAATTGCTTTAGTTTGTCGAATTTCACCCGATCACTCATGAACCTAAGGGTGTCACTTCGGTACCCTAAGTACAATGTAACCGCAACACAAACGGAGTCGAACACCACGCTAGTAGGTATGAAAGAGGCACCTAATGTCGCGTCACGTAGACTCCTTTACCAACATACATCGAGATCCAAAACACTCGATTTCTCGAGTTTCATCCCACCCGTCGAACCTCATGATTCATCAACTTCAACACGAGAGCGAACACGCTCTAACATCCGAACACCAAAACTCATTTCCATGGCTTGGTAGAAACATTTCCCAAATACTAAGGAATGCTTGGTTACGCCAAGTCTTACGCCCTTCGCCTGACAATCCAAAGTCACCATAGGGTACTTCCATTAGGAACGTCACCCATATCAATAACATGCACAACACAATTGAGACCTTAAGGGTCTCACTCGAACGAGCTTAACTACCCGATACCAACCAAAATGCCTAAGCACCCAATGATTCGCACCATAGGATCAAGGCACAACACACCACTTATACACTCTACTGAGAGAAAACCGGAACCATAAACGTAAACCGCCCGCTTGCTACGAATTATCTCCAACGGAGAATAAAGTTTAGCTAAGACTTACGCACATACCGCATGTTATTACAAACGAACAACATATAATTTCGTACTAAAAGTACCTGATGTAGAACTGTTGGGCTTCCGTGCTCCACTTCCCATCATGTATTCGATCTCTAACCTCCTAACCCGATCGTCATGCGATTCGGAACACTCTAACTTCTGGTGTCCCTCCATCCGGCAAATGAAACACCTGATTGAGCCCAAAGGCACCATCGTACAATCTTGTGCCAAATGACCCCGTTCCCCACACTTAAAGCACGTGAGCTTATAACCCTTCTTACTCTTCTTCTTCACATTCCCGACGCATTCAGGCGTACTTCGTGCCCTCTTACCATGAGCACCATGTAATCCTAACCTTGCAAGTACATCTTCATCATCACTACCTCGAGGTTTGGGAAACCTCTTTTCAAACTCTTCCTTTACAACTTTAGTCACTTGGTCTCGGACCATTTCCGTCATTTGTCCTTCGACCAACTCCTTGGTTACTTCTCTAACTTTGCCGGTGAAAACCGAGACATATCGTTCAAACACAGCCTCAATCTTTAATGTTAACTCATCCTTCCCTTCGTGAATAGGCTCACTCGTTCCGCATCCATCTTCCGTTTTCATTCTAAGGAATGCAAACGATTAGATCACGAACGTATAAACCACACGCACAACACCGTCCCATCTTGCTAAACACTCGTCGTACATCACTTGCTACACACGATTTGCACCCGTAATAAGGTTTGCAAGTCCTTATTACGCATACACGCCGTATCAACTTGTTAGTACAACGACCGCCTCGCTCGATGATATAAGCAAACACAAACAAAATTCTACGCGATAAAAACACACGCGAGAATTATTATCACAACACAATAATATATTAATAATATCCGCATTACTAATATAAACGTTAGTCCACCTACAATCAAGGCACTAACTATAACCCATTCCGACCCGTAATCCTACAAGTCCCACAACAATTAAGCACACACAAAAGTCTAAGTCTAGGCACCTATATCAAGTCACCTAAATCCCTTAGACCATGCTCTGATACCACTTGTAACAACCCAAACCAAACCACGAACAATCCACTTAAAATACCAAAATAAAAAAAAAAATTGTTCGTTCAGCAACTGGCGCGTCGCGCCAGGCCTTCGCGCGGCGCGCAGAATGGCCTGGACAGGCTGCTGTCCCAAAAAGTTTGAAATGCGAAAAAGATTGGCCACTTCCCGACCTAATTAGACAAAACGCTTTTAACCACATGTTCAAATATGTAAAACTAACACGTTCCATTTATAAAAAGGGTTTTACGACACCGGGCCCACATATGTTCAAATTACCCCTTTAAGTACAAATACAAGTTTTTGACCACAAGACTTTTAATACAAAACAAAGCCGAGCATGGCGATTGGGGATACGCTACCCAATCCTAATCAATCCAAAAACGAGCCTTCTAAAGCAACTACGCAAGTCCACTAGTCCCCGCTTACCCGAGCCACCGTCTCCAAGCAATCTATAAAAATGTAAACAACAAGAGGGTAAGCTAATGCTTAGTGAGTGATAATATACTACATACATATATATGTATAAAATGGACACGCCACACAATATCAAATACCGCATACCGAAGCATCCATGAATAAGGCAACTACACTAAGCATACCATACGATCTCTAAGCAACAAGCTAAAGATATCAACAAAATATAAGTTCACCAACGGCGATGTGAACAACGCCAAATAAGCTACACCCGGAGGGTTAGCTACATCACAACAATACGTCAATATATATATATATATATACAACAATACAACGCGTAATTATGGTTAACCAATAACACAAGGGAATGGTACTTCGAATTTCCCATCGGTGCTCGTAACAACCGTTAGTGTACAACAAAATATATCACTAACCCCTAGGCGACACGGACAACGAAATATCCGTTCAAGCAATTGTTAGTGTACAACGAAATATATCACTAACTCTTGGGCAATTTGGACAACGAAATATACATCGTTAGTGTACAACGAAATATATCACTAACTCTTGGTTGTATTGACACGTATACCCGGCCCCATCCCCCGCCCTACAAATAGATACATTATATACACACATGTATAATCATTCACTCACAACCTAGTGTGATAACGTACACCCAAAGTGTGTACTTCGCCAAAGGTGGTCAACCAAAATGCACAACCGTGCCAATTGGACCCATACACAAGTCCATCAAATCCACCTACATGTGAAGTGAGCTCTATAGTCGAGAATCACTTCACCCGACCCGCACCCATCCTACACATACATATGCATATAGGATATTAACACTCACCTTGTCACCTTGATGAATGCTTCCAAATAATCCGCAACTCGTCAATGGAAAGTACCTATTCCATTATCACAATTACAACAACACACTTAGAGTGGATTTACAAACCAACCCAATTCGACACTTAGTGCAATTTCGACCCAAATGCACTTCCAAGCACAAACCGTGCCCAAACTAACCAGTGATCACTAACACAAGTGAGAATGGTCCTAATATGCCAATTAAACCCAATCATAGGTGTTAAACACCTATCTTGCCCATAATGACACTTAAACCCTAATTTTGACCCAAAGGAGTCAACATCGCGCCTTTAGCGAGTTTTGACACCAAAACATATTTAACTCGGTTTTATACTTCAACTTAATACATTTTAAGTTTATAAACCTCATTAAATCGACAATTTGGTCATAATCATCACCAAACCCTAATTTTGACTCTAGTCAAAATTAGTCAACCCAAATTCACCTAAAGTGGTTCCAACACTTCCATAATCACTAAACCTAGTGATTAAACTCAAGATTAAAGCCTAATCAAGGCCAAATCGTCAACCAACCCAAAACCCGCCAAGTGACAAGAATAACTAGTCACCATAAACCCATTTCGTCATCTAAGAGGGTTTCACAACAAATCAAACTCAAACCCTAACTTGAATATCAAATCTAACAAATGTAATTCGGAGTTTGAACTTACCAATACCACCAAAATGATGCCCTTGACGAGTAGAACAACTTTAAAACCTGAGCTTTGGTGAGAATCCAACTCCTTCTTCTCCAATTCAAGCTCTCTCTCACTCTAGAACCCTTCCTCTCTCTCTCTAGATATGGATGAGAGTGTTTGTGTGGGTGAGAAATGAGATTCAATGGAGTTCTAGATCAGTTTTGGTGACCCTAAACCGACCCTAAATGAAAAGACCAAAGTACCCCTCATTTAAACCTTTTAAAAAGGCTGAAAATTGCATCAGACGGGATCGGTGCGCCGCGCCAAAAGGTGGAGCGCCGCTCCAACCTACAGGTCAGTTTTCAGAAACTTGTTTTGGCCATAACTTTTTGACCGTAGCTCCGTTTTCGATGAATCAAATATCGTTGGAAACGTAATTAGATTTTATTTCCAATGGTAAGGCTTTGAAACATCAACACAAACTTTATTTGGGGTTGAAAATATACGTACACACCTTGTCACTTCAGACAACGTCCAGTTTCCTTCGACGTTCGAGCAAGCAACACGTACGTGTTTCGTACACTTCATACACACATCGTACACCATAAATACATTATGTACAATAAATATTTGGGTCTTACATAAATAAAAGCTAAGTGTGGGGAGAATGTACCAAGTTATTCAGTTAAAAACTATCTATCACATGTTTCTGTTAAATTATTGCAGGTGCTTTTGTTTTGGACTAAATTACCTGTTTTACCCGGTTTATTGTAATACATTTGAAAGAAAAGATGGATCTACACGATGAATCAATTCTATCATTAAAAGGAAGTAAAGTCTTCCGAAAAAGACACGCACTTCTTGATTTAGGTCAGGAAGTTGACATCCAGACCAGCTGTAGGTTGACGAAAAATCTAGAAAAGTCATCTCTAAAATCAGCAGGAAATCCACGAACCTCAGCATCAAACAGGGTCATCATGTGGTCAGACTTATCCTAACCATGACAGGATCTGTCTCGTAAAATGAAGAGGGCACCGTGCAAATTAGCTTGATAAGACTAATGAATCAGATCCCCAGATAGGATAATCTCCTAAAAGATTAAAAATAGCATTTAAGCCTGATATTACTCAATCCTTCAGATTGACCTTAAAGATTGAGAATTATAAACTCATGGAATTCGATGATATCTAAACTCGAGCTTGAACGAGAAATTATTTTGATCAAATTAAAACCGATTTGTTTTCTGAAAACCTATTTTCAATGCGTTCATTACCATTGAACGTAAAATCATAAGAATTCACCTGGAATTCATTAGGTCACCTGAACCAAATCGGGTGTCAACCGTAAGAACGGTGGTTGCATAGCATGGTCGAAGATAGGACCTTGTGCCAGGCCGAAAATTTTTAGGGTGATCTTTACTATTGCTCCTACAAAGGATAGTAATTGCATCCGAGACGTTGTGCACCATGAACATCTGCATGTCATTAGACATTGCCTTAAAAATTGCTTGTTCATCGCTTTCCTTTACAATCGGATGGTTGTTTACCTAAAGGTAATATACGGAGCAAGTATACTGGACGTGTGCTTTCCTAATACAAGGATTAGCAAGTGGGTGACACAAAACCGAAAGTTTTGAGCTAAAATTTTAAAATCTGAAACACACAAAACCCACAAAATCATTTTGCAAACAACGGTGAAGGGTTATTCCAGAAAACTTATCTAGGGTAAAATCTAGCTTAAATTTTCAAAAGATCAAATGTTTTCATAAAGATCTAATTTCCTTAAGGATCTAAATTTTCATAGTCACATGGTACTTTAAACCACCTTTCAAATGTGCACTTTGCTTTGGAAACCGAAAGTAAATCGGCTATTTGATTGCAAGTGTCGTTGACCTGAACCTGAGGCAACTGTGGATGGCACACCCACCTTTAACCATGGTTTTATTGTTACTATCATTGTTTATATCATCGTATCAAAATCACTGATGTATAAAGTGTGAGAATAAAAAAAATGATTCAAGTGAAGTGTGATTTTATTTCAAGTTTTGTATTGCTTGAGGACAAGCAACGTTCAAGTGTGGGGATATTTGATAGTGCTCCAAATGATCATATATTTAGTCACAATATCCTTCCAATATGTGAAGTTTTTAGTTGTAATTGTTCTATTTTTAAGTTATAATCGTTTAAATAAATAAGTGCGAAGACGAAAGACGAAAATGAAGATTTGAAGATGAAAACGTCCAAAATGCTCAAACATACAAGTTAAACTCCAAGTGGTTCAATTTATTAATGATCAACGTCTAAATATTGATAAAAGTACAAATCGCGGAACGCAAAGTACAAGATATCTAAGCATACGAAAAGGCGTTTAAAAATCCGGAACCGAGACATGAACCAACTATCAATGTACGAGACAACGGACCTAAAAGTACAAACAACTATGCACAAGAATATAATATAATATATATATATAATTATATAAATTATATATATATATATATATATTTATATATACATATTATATAAATATTATGTCGACAAAGCTAGTGGCCAAAAGTTGGTGAGCTGGATACTGAACCTCCACGGCCGCGGAGCTGCATAGGGTAAAACCTCTACGATCGCGGAGCAGTCAAAATCAGAATTTGCCTATAAAAGGCACGAGCTTCTGCCGAATCCATTGCACCATCCATACTCAATCTCTCTCTGTTTAATATATATATATATATATATATATATATATATATATATATATATATATATATATATATATATATGTATATATACATATATATATATATATGTATATATATATATATATATGTATGTATATATATATATGTATATATATATATATATGTATGTATATATATGTATATATATATGTAAATATATATGTAAATATATATGTAAATATATATTTACATATATATTTACATATATATATACATATATATACATATATATACATATATATACATACATATATATATATATACATATATATATACATATACATATATATATGTATATATATATATACATATACATATATATGTATATATATATATAATATAGTTTAGTTTTATATTACTTAGTTTGGGTAATGTAACGGTTATTTTACGGGTTTTAAAGTCGAAATTCTGTCTGTATAAAGCTACGCGATAAATAATCATTGTAAGTTAAACTCTCCCTTTTCAATTATGTATCGTACTTAAGTTATTATTATACTTATTTGAGCCGAAGTAATCGTGATGTTGGACTAAATATTAAGATGGGGTTATTGGGCTTTGGACCATAATTGGGGTTTGGACAAAAGACCGACACTTGTGGAAATTGGACTATGAGCTATTAATGGGCTTTATATTAACTAAATGATATCTCGTTAATTTAATATAGAGATTTATAATTTGACGTATTTATATATAACCATATATGCTTGACTGGGTACGGTGAGCGGGATATTTATAAATACGAATAATTGTTCATTTGACCGGACACGGGAATGAATTAATAGTCAATGGACTCATTAAAACAGGGGTGGATTACATTCAAGGGTAATTGGTGTAATTGTTAACAAAGTATTAAAATCTTGGATTACACGCAGTCGATAACCTGGCGTAATCATTAACAAAGTATTAAGACCTTGTTACAGTTTAAGTCCCCAATTAGTTGGAATATTTGACTTCGGAAATAAGGTTAATTTGACGAGCATTTTATAATTATGCCGATGGACTATTATGGGCAAAAACCAGATAGGTTTCAAATAAACCAGGACAAAGGACAATTAACCCAGGGTAATAAATTAAAATCAAAACGTCAAACATCATGATTACGGAAGTTTAAATAAGCATAATATACTTTATTTTATATTTCCTCGTACTTGTATTTATTGTCATTTTAATTATTGTTATTTATTTTATCGTTATTTAAATATCATCATTTATCTTTACGCTTTATTTAAAATCAACAAACCGGTCATTAAACGGTAAAAACCCCCTTTTATAATAATAATAATTGTAATATATATATTTTGTACAAATATAGTTATATAAAAATATAGTGTAAAATAAGTCGTCTCCCTATGGAACGAACCGGACTTACTAAAAACTATACTACTCTACGATTAGGTACACTACCTATAGTGTTGTAGCAGAGTTTAGGTATATCCCATTTGTAAATAAATAATTAAAACTTGTGTAACTTGTATTATATTTCGTCGTATTTCGTAGTAAAATATAATAAATTTCGTACCCCTCCACTTCACACATCAAAGTTATGTCCAAACGATTCCAAAAATGGTGAGTGAGTCAAAGCTAAGGAAGTTATGGGTTATTGCTAAGGAGGTTATGGGTATTGTTCAAGGGTATTGCTCGCACGGTCAAACTAATGTTTATCATTTTCGTTGCTTCTACGTACTTTCCTGCAATATTGAATCACAATATTGATACGTGAGCACACATAACTTAACTTATATATTAATAGTGTATCCCTGACTAGTGCTCGATTATATATGATTTTGCATGCTTGTATGTTTAATTTCGTCGTTAAATAGTTTATGATAGATCATTGAATTTAATACATATGATACTAGGATAAGTTATATGATACGCATATCGTTGGAAAACTGACGAAAAATTAATAACTTTTCATTTAAGAATCGTGTGGTTTCGATGAACGGTTTAAAAGATATAGTCAACTGAATTATCTTTAATTTTAGGATTATTATTAAAATGATTATTATTATTACGATCGTCGTTATCGTTATCGTTATCGTTATCGTCGTTATTATCGTCATTATTATTATTATCTAATAATTAATATTATTATTATTATTATCATTATCATTATTAATATAAGTATTATCATTAAAAATTGTTATTGTTATTACTATCGTTATTATTATTAAGGTTATTATTAATATTATCATTATTATTATTATTATTATTATTATTATTATTATTATTATTATTATTATTATTATTATTATTATTATTAGTATTATTATTATTATTAAATAATTAATATTTTCATCAAAACTATCATTATATTATTTTTACCGTTATCATTATTATTAAAAGTATCATTAATATTAAAACTATCATATTTTTTTAAAAATTATCATTTTAATAGAAATAACATTGTTATTATAAATATCATTATTATTATCATTTTATTATTATTAAAAATTATCATTTTGAATAGAATTATTATTTTTATAAAATATTATTATTACTACTGTTAATAATAAAAGTATCGTTATTATTAAAATTATCATGATTAGAATAATCATTTTATTACAATTGTTATCATCATTAGTAAATATAAATATTGTTATTATTATTAGTAGAATAATAATAATTATTATTATTACAAAATAATACAACTTTTATTTATTATTATTATTATCAATATTATCTTATCAAATAAATATGTGATACAAAGATATTTTTACCACACGCAGTATAATAATACGTACTACTATATTTTTATGATATTA
This sequence comes from Rutidosis leptorrhynchoides, assembly GCF_046630445.1. Classification (NCBI taxonomy): domain Eukaryota; kingdom Viridiplantae; phylum Streptophyta; class Magnoliopsida; order Asterales; family Asteraceae; genus Rutidosis; species Rutidosis leptorrhynchoides. The sequence goes on along the minus strand of NC_092337.1, from coordinate 442,119,694 downwards.
AGTGAACTATATAAACTATATTACTTAAGATATATAAAAGCATATTTTTATCACATATAAAATTTTAATATACATTTTTATTTATTAATAAATGACTTGTATTATTTTACTCTAATAAAATCTGATAAATATATTTAAATATATAAAACGACTATTTAAGTTACATAATAAACATGTATAATTTTTGTAAATCATTTTGGGTCAAATTGACTTTTGTTGACTTTTGCATATCGATCTCGAGCATTAGGATTGTGATACACCATGACTTGACCTAAATTGTTAGACAGATATTGACCAACATATAAATATATATACTTAATATAGGTTCGTGAATCCAAGGCCAACCTTTCACTTTTTCAATGACGTCATATGTATTTTTACTACGAAATACAGTATTGTGAGTTTCATTTGCTCCCTTTTTAAATGCTTTTGCAATATATATTTTTGGGACTGAGAATACATGCGCTTTTATAAATTTTTGACGAAATAGACACAAGTAATCGAAACTACATTATATGGTTGAATGATCGAAATCGAATATGCCCCTTTTAGTCTGGTAATCTAAGAATTAGGGAACTGGCCCCTAATTGACGAGAATCCTAAAGATAGATCTATCGGGTCCAACAAGCCCCATTCATTGTTGCGGATGCTTTAGTACTTTGAAATTTATCATGTCCGAAGGATGTCCCGGAATGATGGGGATATTCTATATGCATCTTGTGAATGTCGACTACCAGGTGTTCAATCCATATGAATGATTTTTATCTCTATGTATGGGATGTATATTTATGAGAAATGGAAATGAAAATCTTGTGGTCTATTAAAAATGATGGAAATGAATATTGATGATAAACTAATGAACTCACCAACCTTTTGGTTGGCACTTTAAAGCATGTTTATTCTCAGGATTGAAAGAAATCTTCCGCTGTGCATTTGCTCATTTTAAAAGATATTACTTGGAGTCATTCATGGCATATTTCAAAAGACGTTGCATTTAAGTCGTTGAGTTCAATAAAGATTATGATTAAGTAAATGACAGATTAGGTCATTTATAGTTAGATATTATGAAATGGTATGCATGCCTGTCAACTTTCGATGTAATGAAAGTTTTTCTTTTAAAACGAATGCAATATTTGTAAGATGTATCATATAGAGGTCAAATACCTCGCAATGTAATCATATGTTATTGTATTCTTCCTTATGAATTAGGATGGGTCGTCTCATGTGGTATCAGAGCGGAGGTCTTAGCGAACCAGGTCTTGCATTAGTGTGTCTAACTGATAGATATTAAGATGCATTAGTAAGTCTGAACTTCGACCGTGTCTGCATGTCGAAAGTTTTGCTTATCATTTTTGTCGGAAATTACCTGCTTATCATTCTTAGTCTAGACACGTCTTACTCCATTGATTGCATGAATAGTGTATAGAAAAATTTCATATCTTAGCGTATCTGCTAATTCACATCTTAGCGTATCTGTTACTGTAACATTTGCCTGTCATATTCCGTAAATTTCTCCGTAATCTACGAAATCTTTTGCTCTATATATATTGATATTCTATGTAATTAGAAAACCATCCGATAGCCAGAAATCATCTCATATCGAAAAATCCTTTATTCAATTGTACGAAATGGAACTCGCCACTAGTTCAAGTCCCTCGGATTCCGATATGGAGTTTTACTCGAGCTCCGAGAACAGTGTGACCGGAATGGATCAACCAATTAGCCATCATCTATTCAGGATGAATTAGGGATGGGTTCGTAGTCTACTTAATCATTGAAGACAAGAAGAAGGCGATCCCTTCCATCCACCACATTTCCCTCTTGACGATGAACCTAAAGTACTTACCGGCGAACCTGTCCGAGACACAATTTTCTCTCTCATTTTCAGATTGTCTCATCACGACTACATATTATCTCAAATTCTAGATCTTATTCATCCGCTCGTCCGAACCGCCAATCATCCCGGTGTAATAGAAGAAGTCAACGAGCTTCGCGCTCGGGTAGTGACTTTGGAGGATATGGTGCAAAGGTTACAAGCACCAGCAGCAGCACCGGCAGCAACAGTACCACCATCAGCAATACCAACAGTACCATCACCACCACCAACATCAACATCCGCATCCCACACCTCAACATCACAATCTGTACCTCGAGCATCAACATCACATGCACCATATATACCAAGGAGTACCAACAACAGTAACCGATGAAGTATGAATCTATAATTTCATTTGAGAAACATTCTGTGGCGATTATGTAATCTCCAAAGTCTCAGAGATTATCTATTCTAACCTTAACCATAAATCAGATGAGTAAACCGAAATGATAGAAGGAAGAGTAGAAACCCTGATAGGATGGTGCGCGTGTACAAGCTAGACTTGTTTTACTAACAGCATCAATAGTAGCGTCAACATCACCAGCACCGTCAGTACCGTCAGCATCAACAGCGCTTACAACATCACAAGCTCCACCAGATCTATAATCACCGTAAACATCATGACTAATCAACAACGCGTATATTGTATCAACGAGTTATGAAGTATTAACTCATTTTCGCTGAAGAATTTATATGTATATCTTATATATATAAATTTTGAAACCATATTATATCTTTTCATATGAAGCTATTATGTATGAATTAAAAAGGGGTAGATACTACTCGGTTAAATTCATATTATTAATATGCTATGATGTACATCCTTCGTTAACAACTTAACCATCGTTAATTACAATTCCTGTTTCAATTCAATTAATTCCATTTCATAATAAACTAAGTGTATTATTAAATTACATATTTGATTTTACACTTTCGATATACTCAAAACTTTCTAGAGAACATCATTCGTACCTTGCGAAGTTCACAAGAATCCCACGAACACCAACATCATTCACCGAGTAAATATCAATAAAAATGAATGATGAAGCATTGACTCATAATTTCATTTACGATGAAGTAATAATCCACGAAAATTAGGAAATTTCTAAAGTTTTAGACATTATTCATTTCTAATTCCAACCGAAAATCAAATGAGTTTAATTTAATATTAACTTATTAAATCTACATTACATCTGAAGAAAATATACATACATATATATTTTCATAAAGACTGTAATAAAATTCATTTGTACAAAAATGTTACTTGTGAAATTTTTTTAAGGGGTAGGTAATATCCGAGAGATATATAAATTCACAATTAATATGTTACATTCTTCGAATCTGATTCCACAATCATCAACTATACTCACTACTTTCACAACAATGTACATCCTTTCATAGAAATCAAAACAACATTTCTCATCCAAATTTGATTACATATTCTGATTTTGCCAAATCAAAATCCAAGTCAAAATTTGACAGAAGACATCACTCTTAGATTCCTACATCTTTCAAAGCTATATTTTAACTTCGAAACTGTGCTAGAACATCATTTCTATTCATAGAACCCAGAAAAAAATTTTGTATCATTCAAAATCCTAGAACATCATATGTATATTAACGATTACAATCAGTGTTCAAACCATTCGAATTTCCTGAAGACACTTGAAATAATGAACAATCGAGATAATGATCCAACTACATATTAACCACAGTCTTGCACCTAAAAAGCTCTCGAAACCAAAGTCATAGTTTAACACGTATCCGTGTCAGACCCTTTGGCAATTATTAGCAAAAATAACTTTGCGATTCCTTTTCAAATTAGTCAGTTTTGTCACAGCTCCAGCAAGTCAACTTCGACTTTTCAGTTGAAACGGTCTTATTATAACCTCGATATAGACGTTTCGCTTTCTTCATCGTTACCGGAGAACCTTTTATATCTCACCACATTAGCAATAAACTTACCAACAACTTCACTGATCTTTGATTTTTGAATTTTTTTTATATTTATCGAAACCCCATCATTTACTCATCCGCATCTTGTAACAAGAATTTTCATGTCAATTACTGAGAATCAGCAATCAGTATTTTGAAATCTTGCAGCATGTCTACGCCAACAGTTATATGTGTACATATAACGTCTATCTCATAGACTTATATACTTCGAATGTGAAGTTTCTGAAAAACACCACAATCTACGAATTAGTTCTCCGAATTTTTAGAAAAGTTGAATGAAGCAGCAGAAACTATAGACAACCGTAACAGTTAAAAGTTTGATGATAAAAAATAGTGTGTTGGCAAAACTCAGAAAAAGAGAAGGTTTGGAACTGGAAAACGGATTGAGCAAACCATGAAGGAGGCTGTGGACAAATCACAACGACTAAATCTGCCTTTAAAGAATACAAATGATTCAGTATCTGCTGAAGTATTTAGCGAATACCTTACTCCCGACTCTAAACCTTTACGGACAAATCTTCATCATCATCCATCGATGTTAGAAATTCTAAGATATCATCATATCTTTCTTTATAAATATCTTCGATATTTCTAAAGATATCTTCATAACTATTGTTATCCGAAATCATTTACATCTTCGCGCTATCTGTGTTACATCATAAAAGAAACTATTTTAGTTTCTAAATTCTGAAACCTTCGAGTTTAAAATATGAATGTTTTTGAAGTAGTGTTGGAAACTGAAGCATGATTTAGTATAATATAATGACACTTGATCAACGTGATTATATTATTGTAAGTCATGCTGAGTTTCTAAATGGAACGTGATGATTCACAGATCATAACGTCATCATGTGCCATGTTACACGACTCTTGTATTTTACTTAAACTCTAAACATATCAGAAAATATTTTCTTGATGATTCGGTCTTTTTCGAGGTATTCTGGTAATTTGACAAATCAAGATCATGCCATTACAATTTCCTTCTTAGAATATTAACCATGTTCATTCCGAAATTTATATCTACAAATTCTGGACCATTACATACGGTGCTTAATGACAAGAAAAGAAAACAAAAGAATGAAGCTCCGAAATAGAAATTGGAGCATAAATTGCAGCAAATAGGAGAAAATATTAACTGTGGATGTCAATGATTATAGAAAGACAGAAGCAGAGACATCAAAATATAAGGGAAGATACAAAACTTAACAACAAATCAGAAATTACAAACCGTATATATCGATGCATATAGCAATATAAAGACACGGGAGAACTAAGAACACTATAAAACCAAGAGTATAGTAGAAGTAAATAGATTCTTCCAGTGACAAAGAAGAATGACAGATATGAAAGTTAGGAATATATCAAGAATCAGAACCGGATGGAGCATATTAACAAATGCTTTAAGGTATGAATTGAGGGAGAAAGAATAGAAGGTGTGAGCTATAGAAATAAGGAAACGAAGGGGGTGGATTTATAGTGAAATATCCGACAGAGTAATTGAGATAGATTATCGCATTTTACCGAAGAGGATCTTAATTTCCTTAATTACCGAAGAATCAAATCTTATTACAAAGATTTTCTCTAAATCCCTTGAACTCCGAAAATAAATTCTATCTACGCCAAAAGATATGACGGATCTACATTTATTCATTTCACTCTTTTGTAATAAATTCACTCGTACTCTTCACAAAATCGAATTGTTTTATCTATATTTCTCAATGATGATAAAACCCTAATTTTCAGCTCATATGCGTCATGAAAACATACTTATTGTCAGCCATGACCATCCCAATCAAATTTCGGGACGAAATTTCTTTAACGGGTAGGTACTGTGACAACCCGAAAATTTCCGACCAAATTTAAACTTTATCTTTATATGATTTAGTATTTCCGACACGATAAGCAAAGTCTGTAATGTGGAAATCTCAAAAAGTTTGAACTATGTTCATGTAATCAATTACCCTTAGACTGCTCTTGACGATTCATGAACAATTATGTTTAAATAGATATGTATGAGTATATACATATGTGTGATTATTAAATTGAGAAATACTAACAAAATATTAAACGGTTTGATTGACATGTAAATATATTAGGAAATCTATTTTATGACTTGTAAACGTTAGCAAAATATTAAACGTATAACGTTATACTTATTCGTTATAGATAAACGTCTACGTAATAAAAAGGGTTATGTGAAATGTGTGTGTGTGTGTGTGTGTGTATATATATATATATATATACAAGTATATTGAGCTTATATATAAGTGGTTTCGAATACAATTAATAGATATAAAACGTACTACGATATGTTTCGAAAGATTTGTACATTTTACAATATGTCCAGTAAATTATTAAAGTTATTATCATTATCTTTTACTATTATAAATTTTAGAAATTATATACAATGATTTGGGTGTCACGTCTTCTTTAAAAAGGAATATAACTTTATAAATGTCTGGAACCACTTTTGACAAATTGTTACCGAGTCATTTTAATAAATATAAAGGTTTTAACGTTATCTTAAAAATTAAAATCTTTCTAGAAACCTTTTGACAAGTTATAAATTATAACGTTCCGTGATTTAATATATAAATAACTTGTAACGTGTAATTAAAAACGTGTTTATATATATTTCAAATTATTTAGTAAACGATATTAGTATTCGATTAGTGACTCGATTGATATTTAAATAAGTTAATTAGAATATTTGAGAAGTCATAGTAAACGTTAGTACATAAATGATTCATATCAAATTATGTTATATTATGAAAACGATTTTAAATTATACAAACTCTGAATATAATTAGTTTTGAAAAACTAAATATTATATTTAAATAAATATTTCTAATATATATAAATTTATATTTCAAAATGAAAAAATATATATATTTTATAAGGTGATAAAATATAATATTAACTTAGACATAAAACGTTTTGATTTAAAATAATATTATAAAATATACTTTGGTGAATAACAAGACGATGATTTAAAGAAGCTAATGACCAAAACACTCAAATGTATAAGTTACACTTCGAGTAATATAAATGATCGATGAATTAAGCTTACTTATTGACGAATGTACATATCACGAAACATAAAGTGTAAGATTTTAAAGCGTACGAAATAGCGTTTGAGAAACCAAAACTGGGACATTAGTCGAACATTAGCGTGCATGTAATCGGAACAAAATTTACAAGTCAACTGTGCATGAGAATATAATATAATATTTATTTAATTATATAGATTAAATATATATATATATTAAAAACCGTTGGCAGTGTAAAACAAAATTTGGTGAGCTGGTGGAGACGGCTCCGCGACTGCGGCCCAGTTGCACTCACACCCTTCGCAATCGCGGAGGGGTGGAATCCGATTTTGGCCTATAAAAGCCCGAGCTCGTTGCCAAATCCATTCATCCATTCTATATCTCTCGATATCTGTATATATATTTATATTATTATTATTATTAAGATTATTATTATTATTAATATTATTATTATTATTATTATTATTATTATTATTATTATTATTATTATTAGTATTAGTATTAGTATTAGTATTATTATTATTAGTATTTTACATAAAATACTACGACGAAGTCATGTCCAAACGATTTCAAAAATGGTTTTCGAGTGAGTCAAAGCTAAGGAAGTTATGAGTTATTGCTAAGGAGGTTATGGGCATTGTTCAAGGGTATTGCTCGCGCGGTCAAACTAATGTTTATCATTTCCGTTGCTTCTACGTACTTTCCTGCAATATTGAGTCACAATATTGATACGTGAGCACTCATAACTTAACTTATATATTAATAGTGTATCCCTGACTAGTGCTCGAGTATATATGATTTTGCATTCTTGTATGTTTAATTTCGTCATTAAATAGTTTATGATAGATCATGAATTTAATACATATGCTACTAGGATAAGGTATATGATATGCATGTCGTTGGAAAGCTGACGAAAAATCAATAACTTTTCATTTAGGAATCGTGTGGTTTCGATGAACGGTTTAAAAGATATAGTCAACTGAATTATCTTTAATTTTAGTATTATTATTAAAATGATTATTATTATTACGATCGTCATTATCGTTATCGTTATCGCTATCGTTATCGTCGTTATTATCGTCATTATTATTATTATCTAATAATTAATATTATTATTATTATCATTATCATTATCATTATTAATATAAGTATTATCATTAAAAATTGTTATTGTTATTACTATCGTTATTATTATTAAGGTTATTATTAATATTATCATTATTATTATTATTATTATTATTATTATTATTATTATTATTATTATTATTATTATTATTATTATTAAATATTAAATATTAATATTTTCATCAGAACTATCATTATATTATTTTTATCGTTATCATTATTATTAAAAGTATCATTAATATTAAAACTATCATATTTTTTTAAAAAAATTATCATTTTAATAGAAATATCATTGTTATTATAAATATCATTATTATTATCATTTTATTATTATTACAAATTATCATTTTGAATAGAATTATTATTTTTATAAAATATTGTTATTACTACTGTTAATAATAAAAAGTATCGTTATTATTAAAATTATCATGATTAGAATAATCATTTTATTACAATTGTTATCATAATTAGTAAATATACTTTTGTTTATTATTATTATTATTATCAATATTATCTTATCAAATAAATATGTGATACAAGGATATTTTTACCACACGCAGTATAATAATACGTACTATTATATTTTTATGATATTAAGTGAACTATATAAACTATATTACTTAAGATATATAAAAGCATATTTTTATCACATATAAAATTTTAATATACATTTTTATTTATTAATAAATGACTTGTATTATTTTACTCTAATAAAATCTGATAAATATATTTAAATATATAAAATGACTATTTAAGTTACATAATAAACATGTATAATTTTTGTAAATTATTTTGGGTCAAATTGAATTTTGTTGACTTTTGCATATCGATCTCGAGCATTAGGATTGTGATACACTATGACTTGACCTAAATTGTTAGACAGATATTGACCAACATATAAATATATATACATAATATAGGTTCCTGAATCCAAGGCCAACCTTGCACTTATTCAATGACGTCATATGTATTTTTACTACGAAATACAGTATTGTGAGTTTCATTTGCTCCCTTTTTAAATGCTTTTACAATATATATTTTTGGGACTGAGAATACATGCGCTTTTATAAATGTTTGACGAAATAGACACAAGTAATCGAAACTACATTACATGGTTGAATGATCGAAATCGAATATGCCCCTTTTAGTCTGGTAATCTGAGAATTAGGGAACTGGCCCCTAATTGACGCGAATCCTAAAGATAGATCTATCGGGCCCAACAAGCCCCATCCATTGTTACGGATGCTTTAGTACTTCAAAATTTATCATGTCCGAAGGATGTCCTGGAATGATGGGGATATTCTATATGCATCTTGTGAATGTCGATTACCAGATGTTCAATCCATATGAATGATTTTTATCTCTATGTATGGGATGTATATTTATGAGAAATGGAAATGAAAATCTTGTGGTCTATTAAAAATTATGGAAATGAATATTGATGATAAACTAATGAACTCACCAACCTTTTAGTTGACACTTTAAAGCATGTTTATTCTCAGGATTGAAAGAAATCTTTCGCTGTGCATTTGCTCATTTTAAAAGATATTACTTGGAGTCATTCATGGAATATTTCAAAAGACGTTACATTCAAGTCGTTGAGTTCAATAAAGATTATGATTAAGTAAATGACAGATTAGATCATTTATAGTTGAATATAATGAAATGGTATGCATGCCTGTCCACTTTCGATGTAATGAAAGTTTGTCTTTTAAAACGAATGCAATGTTTGTAAAATGTACCATATAGAGGTCAAATACCTCGCAATGTAATCATATGTTATTGTATTCTTCCTTATGGATTAGGACGGGTCGTCTCATCCTAACCATCTTTCTTCCCAAAAATCTAGTACCTGAACCGTCCACAATTCTTTTTGTAAACGAGTTAGCAAAAGCACGGTCAATATTGTGTATATTTTTATACACTTTCAGGATGCCCGCACATGTAGATGAAAGTCGATTAGATGGACAAGGAAGAAAGGCACTCAGGCCTCCCTCCTCGCCATAAATACTTTTTATAATGCACACCCAAAGAGACCCGTTTTCGTGTTTAAAACGCCACCACCATTTTGCAATCAAAGCACGGTTTTTAAGTTCCAAAGGGGAAATATCTAACCCACCAAAATCCCGGGGCCTAAGACAAGTATCTCTTTTTATCCATGCCATTTTAGATACGTCAGACGACCAGCCCCAAAAGAACCGACGCCTCAAACCCTCTAATTTATCAATGACACAAGAAGGGGCCGAATATAAAGAAAAAAAATAAAGAGGTAGGCTAGATAATACCGATTTGATTAATGTGAGCCTTCCACCAAACGAGAGAGACCTAGCTTTCCAGTCTACAAGTCTTTTACCGAACTTTTCAAAGACCAGGTCCCATGCTTTTGATTGTTTCATCGACGAACCAATCGGGAGACCGAGGTAAGTGATAGGTAAGGTACCCGCTACACAACCCAACCATTCTGCCATATCTTCCGTCTCTACTTTTGAAACCCCAAGAACAAAAAACCCAGCTTTTGTGAAAGTTAATCTTCAAACCCGATGCCGATTCAAAACATTTTAGTATTTTTGTGAGATTTTGCACGTTCCGTCTATTCCATTCTCCAAAAAATAAGGTATCATCCGCATACTGAAGGTGCGTAACTCGGACATCCCCTGCCCAATTTGGATTCCGGAAAACCGATTATTTGCAGCCGCGGTTTTAGTAAGGTGATTCAAACCCTCAGTAACCATGATAAAAAAAGGTAGGGAGATAATGGATCCCCTTGTCGCACCCCTTTTTGAAGGGATAATTCCTTTGTAGGGGACCCAATGATCAAAATAGAGATAGATGCCGATGATAAGCATGTGTGAATCCATTTCCGCCACCTTTAACCAAACCCCATAAGCCCCATGATTTCAATTAAGAAGTCCCAATTAATGCTATCAAATGCCTTCTCGAAATCCACTTTAAAAAGGAAACCTTTTTTTAGTTACTTTGATATCATGTAGCACTTCATTAGCGATTAATACTCCATCAAGAATGTATCGATTTTTAATATAAGCACTCTGTTCAAAACCAATAACCGATGAGATTACCATTTGTAGCCTTTTTGTTAACACCTTGGATAAAATTTTATAGAAACTCCCGATTAAACTAATGGGGCGGTAGTCTCCAAAGCCTTGAGGATCATTTTTTCGGAATTAGTGCTACAAAAGAGGAGTTGCACCCTCTTGAAATTTCCCCTACTTCACAAAATCGATTAAAAGCCTCGAAAAGTTCCCCTTTTATCAAATCCCAATATTTACGAAAGAATCTCATGTTGAAACCATCGGGTCCCGGGCCTTTTTCACCCCCACAATCCTTAATGGCATCAAGAATTTCGAAAACACTAAAAGGTGTTTCTAAGCCCGACGCCTCTTCGCTATTAAGTTGCTTGTTAAGGGGCCCTCGTATTTTGAAATTTCTTGCATTTGAGACACTAAACCTGTTTTGGAAATAAGTGAAAGCCGCCGCCTTTATTTCTCCCGGGTTTTCCGTCCAAAAACCGTTAGAATTGATACCCCGAATATTGTTTTTGTTTTGCCTTCTCTTGATACATGAATGGAAGTACTTGCTATTTTCATCCCCGTCGTTCACCCATTTAATCCTCGCTTTTTGTTTCAATATCTCAGCTTTCTCTTTGTGTTTTTGAAACCATTTTTTCCTAGAATCTAACCATGACTCAATTTCCGCATCCGTGAGGTCACGGGTTCCAACAAGGCCATCCTACTTTGCAACCTCTTTTTGGAGTGTGTCTATTTCGACATTTAGACTATTAAATTTGGGATTGCATTTCTCTTTTAATACCTCTTTGACTTTCTTTAACTTATCACGAAACACACATTCATCCCTCGGATTTCTAGTGTTAATCCCCCATGCCTCTTTGATTAGATCGTCGCTTTTACCATCTTTGAACCAATTGTTAAAAATTCTAGTAGGTCTCGGTCCAAAGTCATTATCCGAATTTTTCAACATGATGGGACAGTGATCAGAATATTCCCGATCGAGAGTACACGCGGTTATTCCGTTCCATGTCGCTAAGCATGATTCCGAAACTAAGAATCTATCAAGTTTGCTATATTTTAATCCATCATCACTTATCCTTGTAAACTTCATATCCCCCATTGGAATTTCAATACGATGAGATGCATCGATGAAGTCATTAAACATCTTGGCCCTGTATTCAATAAAGTCACAATTTTTCCTTTCCGATCTTCGTCTTACCTCATTGAAATCGCCACAAATAATCCAATCATCTACGTCAACCTTCATGATATTCTCAAGACTTCCCCAAAATTTATGTTTCAAGTTATCATTGTGGGGCCCATAAACGTTTATAATGATCGAGTCCACTGACTTACCCGCCCATCGACCTCTAATTCCCAAAAAAGAAATCCTTTTCCACTGCCTCAGTTACACAGAATTTAGAAGGGTCCCATATGAGTAAAGACCTGCCCGAAAAACTGATAGATGGTTTAAAAACGTAGTTAAAATTTTGGTTTCACCATAACAATTCAACCAAACCCTCTTTAACCACTTTCCTTTTTGTTTCTTGAATACCAAATATGTCCAGGTTTTGAAAGAAAGCCTCAACCAGAACCACATTCCTTTTGCGTGCGGATGTAGCTAAGTGTCTGACTCTATTGGTCAATTTTTTTAACCAAATAAATTTGTTTTTTTCGAGTTTCCCAAGCCCACGTACATTAATGGATATTATCTTCATTTTAAAATAATTAAAAGATCAAAACGACTTACAGAAGAGGAAATTACTTCCCTAAAGTAGACCCGACCCATTCCAATCCGATATCTTCTCCGAATTCTTTTAAGCCCAAACTGCTATTCGAGATTGCCTTCTCATTACTTGATACTGATACACTGGAATCCTTTCTCTTCAAAGCCTTTATTTTCTTTTTAGCATTTTTATTATCATCTTTGAAACCATCTACCTGTTGACACTCCTTCACTATCGGTTCTTGCTCCTTGGTGTCAGTTTGCAACTCGACCTCGCTGTTAACCTTCACCATTTTAACTTGTGCCGCAGTCTCTTCCCCCTTATTGAGGTGTGTAGCGAGCCACTTATGCAATTCATGAGTGTATTTTGGAGTTGGTAAAAACCCCGGTGGGCAATCCACATCAAATTGACCCTTAAAGATATCTTCGGCTGCGTCGACGTTAGTGGAACTAGGTGTATGATTTGCAGCGACATTAATGGTACCTGTATCACATAGATTTTGCACATTAGGTTTAGGATAGGGAGTACCTGGTGTATAGTTTGGGATAGTTGGAGGTCCGTCAGGAAAGTCCAGACCATTAGCAGGCTTACGACCCATTGGGCCAACAACCTCTTTTTCTAGCCCATTAACCTGCCCACTTGTGTGATTCTTTGCGACTTCCAAATCCGATAGTTGTGCCTCAGGATTAATGTCTTTATAGTTATTCACTTCTTCATCAAGTGTCCCATTGGTTTGTTTCTCATGGATATCATCATTACGTTTTATGTTTCTAGTGCCGTCGTCAGTGTTAGGCACGTTATTCATCGTGGAACTTGGATTTGTATTCACCTTATTGCCGTTAAACGAACTTTCTGAGGCCCAACATTTAGATTGTTGGTTGATTTGGTTTTCCAAGGCCACATTCTGTTTAAGATTGTCACCAAACAGATCATCAGAGAAATCCGACTACACTTTGTCATCCACATTCACCTTATCATTATAAACCGGGGATTCTGAGTCTGATATGCCTTCACTACCATCACTATCTGCATGTTTTGGGTTAACTTCCACTTTAAAAATATCCTTAATTTCCTCAGAGACATAAGCGAAGAATACTGAGTTATCTGATGTAACCCTCACAATATCATGGACCAAATGAGCATCATGTAATTTAATAAGTACCTTTCCAACCACCAAATTCTGATTACCCGTCAAAGTGCAGTTTGAGAAGTCCAAGGGTTGCCCCCACCAGCTTGCGATTGATCTAAAAGTTGTTTCCTTCCAAAATTGTACCGGAATACCCATGATGTTTAACCATGTTATCCGACCTTGATATTGGTGGTTTTCTTCCCATTTACGAATATTAGACATCCATTTATGCACACAATGATTTTTTGCATTTAATATTTGAGCAGCTTGTTCTTCTGACTCAAAAAATATCATAACATACATCCCACCCAGATACTTCACCTCTATGTTGTTTAGGTTTTCCATTTCACAAAGGAATAAAATGTGCTCCAGGTATTCAAGTTTTAGAATGGTGCTGATTATTGCTTTCTTTAAGAGCACTTTATCGATATCATTATCTTCAACCGAAACAACCCTAAACTTACCATTACAATCTCAACGATTAAACCAACATATATTGTTTAGTTCTCTGGTAATATCACTCGATACATCATCCTTGTTCAATACCACTTCTTTAAAAGCTCTACCATCCATGTGCCCCTTATTAGGAATATTGTGTATGTTTGGATTTTTTACCATCTTAGGTGTGGGTGCAGCAGATTTACCATGAGGACTACGCGTATGTGCATTTCGACCATGTGCCTTAAAAGCCCTAAACCACCCGCTCCCAATATGAATGGAGTTTAACCGTTTAAGAAGGAAATCAATATCACTTACCTCTATGAATCTAGCAAAACCAAACTTATTACCGCTTTTCAATCTTTTAACGAAAGGGATGAAGATATCGTGCATTTTACCGTATCGCCCAAGAAAGTGTCGAAGATCCTCCTTGTTCCATGAATCTGGGAAGCCATATACCATAACAGACGTAATCATTGGTTCGTTAACAGGCTGTGGCGGTTCATTGTTTTTAGGGTTTTTGTTTGATGGGGATATTGTTTGGAAAAGTAGCGGCGTTTTTAGGTTTAGCAGATGGTTCATCAGGTCTTTTAGCGTTTTTCGATGGTACCCATTTTTGTCGATAAACTGGATGAGATGTGTTGGGGTTGCCAAATCAATGAATTATATTTCTTGCATTCAATCGCGTTATTCCAGGGTTAGCATACCGTTTTTTCCTCCTTTCCACCAACGTCCAACCGTCATTAATTTGTTGTTTTTTCGGAAGGGGTGATGTAAGGGTTGTGCGTGTTGTGGGGGTGGTGGGAACGATGAAGATGTGGTGGTTGATGATGACGGCGGTCGTAGGGTACCGGAGTGAAGGGTGAGGTCGGGAAGGGGAGGAATGGGGGGAGAGCATCGTGATCCTTGTTCAATTGATTAGATAAAAACGAAATTGATTGAAAGATTACCGGATTATTGATCGGAGTTTTGGTGAAGATGACGGTTCATCTCAGTAGGAGAGACGACTCAACCAAAAATCGTATTGGTGAGTATTACTTTCTTAGCCTGCACCCATGTATGACATATTGCTTGTGAATCAGATTGTCGGATGATGAATTAGGAAACGGATTAAGGTGAAGTTTGGAGTACGGCGATGAATCTTCTTTTTTTTTTCTTGGACTAATTATGTACTCGTGTTATTAGACAATTGTATATATATTTGTGATTTAGTGTATGCTCGTGTTAATTTATATGTATACTAAATAAATAAACAAGAGGGGAAGAAAGCTAAACATCGAGTGGTATCAATGGTTAATAAACCTGGCTTCATTCCGAAATAATAGTGATGTTCGAGCAGGAGTGGGTTGAGGAGACTATAACTTCTTAAATTCATGTACATAAATAGGTAGATTGTGCTTAGTCTCTGTTGCCTATATACTGTATCATAGTTGTGTAATCTATAGGCAACTATAATGTATCTGTTTGTGGTTTTTATATAAATAAATTTCTTGGCTTTTCAAAATAAATAAATAAATAAATAAATAAACAAGAGAAGTAGAGATAATGTGATGGTACATAAATAACAATACTTCATTCGTTTCATATAATTGTTCACTATTGATTTTTATAGTCATTTTTTTTCAACTTTAACTTAAACAATATTTATATTTGTGTTATATAGTGAAAATTATATAAATGATTTGGATTTTAAAGAAATTTGCAATCAGACGAATGAAGTAATTAATATTAGTACATTGAAATGGGACCAGGGGAAAAGGGACTCAAGAAGAGCATGCGCATAATCATACTGTTAATTTGGGTCCCAGCCCCACCCTTTGAATCCGGTTCTCTAAAATATAGAGTACTATTTTCTATTCTATGCAATTACAAACTTGCCCCTGTATACATTGCTTACACTAATTAGCTACTGATTAATTGATTATATATTTTAACTTGGTCACTAAACCACTTAACCTTAACTTTATACAGTAAAGAGGAGGTGATCGAATTACTATGAGTTCACGCTCATATTACTATATTACCTAATACGCAAAAATAGTGAATAGTAACTAGTATCATTTTCGTTCTTTCATCTTTTTTTTAAATTCTAATTAAATTTCACTGTCCCCACACTTTTTTCAAATATTCAAATCGACCCCTAAACAGGGGAGTTTGGGGGGTAAAGTGTCAAATAAGCATTTTCATAAAAAATCTTAAATAAACTCCACCCAAATATTCAACGGGTCATATCTTCTCGCTCGCAACGAGTTAAATTTTTCCGACACCATCGTTAAACTCGAAATAATTTTAGGAACACAATGTCACTAACTATACGCAAAACGGACGCTTTTTAAAAAAGCTAAATATTTAGGGTACTTTTCATACACGTTGATTTTACTTTAAATTTTTAAAAGTCGATAATTACATAGCTAAACGCGGAGATAGACATATATTGTTAATTTAAAATAACATTTAAATCTTTCATAGGTTATACCTTTTAGTTCGACTCGAGTTGCGCTTCAACGACATCATTCTTTAGCCACGAAATAATTTTACAAATTAAACGCAATAAAATACATTGAAAACCGAACTCCCGGCGCGAAGCGAGGGTTCAACAACTAGTTTTATCTATAAACAAAAGTGATTAGCCGCGCGTTGCGACGATCACTCCACTACAACCTACGAGAAATTTTTTAAAAATAAAAGTTAATGAAATTAACGTAATCCAATAGACAAAAATCCATTTCAACAGATCAAAATTACAATTGTAAAAAATTGTATTATCGTATACATTTTTTTTCTTTTCATTTTGATTATATACTAACTATATATATATATATATATATATATATATATATATATATATATATATATATATATATATATATATATATATATATGATATAGAAAAATATGATATAATGTGGGTAAAGAAATGAAGGAAATTACTAAAAAACTGTAAAAAGAAGTTGAAGAAAGCATTATTTAAGGGTGAGGTTTATAATTGTATATATTGGTTGAGGGTTGAACAAAAAGTTGTTAAACAAAAGGAATTAAGAAAAATGTCGAAGGTTGAAATCGTAAATATCGCGAAAACTTAAATCGGGTAAAAATAAAAGAGAGGAGTCAAAGTGTAACTTATGGATACAAAAATATAACTCGAGGGTTAAATCATAAATAACACGAGTATTTAAATCGGGCAAATAAAAAGAGAGGGAAAAGTATAATAATTGGGAAGGTGGGAACCTGATAATTGCGAGAGATAGAATTGGACAAAAGAAATTCGATTGTGTAAAATGTAATTTTTTAATTTACTTTTAAAAAATAAGTTTAGAGTGAATAGTAAAATCAAAACTCCTCGGGCAATTCGAGGCTGATATGTGGCATCCAAACCTATTTCCAAACCTTTACTAATTGATTATAAGTGTAATTAATCTATTTAAAAAAATAGGTTTAGAGTGAATAGTAAAATCAAAACTCCTCGGTCAATCCGAGGCTGCCATATGACGATGCAAGAACGGTTTGCACAGTTCAATTAAACATCATCTTCTGTGCGAGATTTTCACCTTCTGACCCGGGTAAAAGCCGAGCCTCCTTAGAATCTGACTTCTACGATTCAAGCCTACTTCCAAACTTTTACTAATTGATTATAAGTGTAATGTAATATAATGTTTCTTTTATTAAAAAAACATGGATCAGTTTTAAAGCCTTCTTACATATAAAAAAAGTATAATCTAATAAATATAAGCATTTCTAATAGATATAACTATATAAGCATTGCTTCTCAAGAAAAATAATACATAAATAAATAAACATAAGCATTTTTCATAGATTGGTGTTCTAAGTAGTGACATTAAAAGCAAATTCATGTAAGATATATATATATATATATATATATATATATATATATATATATATATATATATATATATATATATATATATATATATATATATATATATATATATCCTCAATAGTTTGCCATTGTATTACTTCTCACTCTTTCGTGCCCTGCAGTGTGTGTTAAAATTACTTGAGAGTGTGAGACGTGTGTTCTTTTGGGGCGGGTCGAACTCGGTACTAAATTGTTTTGGGTTAAATGGGAAAATGTTCTTGCTTCCTATGAACATGGGGGTTAAATATTGGCTCGTTAAATAATAAAAATTTAGCTTTATTAGGGAAATGGTGGTGGAGGTTCAAAATCGAAACCGACTCCCTGTGGACTAAAATTATTCGCAGAATTTATGGTTCGTGTGGTGGCTTAGATTTAGGGAGCGAAGCAATTCGGTCCTTAAAACCAAGCGTTTGGCGTTCTATTACCATGGCAGGTACCAAAGTTTGTGAGATGGGGATTCCTTTCAATAATTCTTTTGTGCGTAAAGTTGGTGGTAACTCGACAGTTTCTTTTTGGGATGAAGTCTGGATTGGTGGGGCAAAGTTAAAACTTTCTTTTCCTCGCTTATACAGATTAGAGACCAAAAAAGAAGCTGCAATTCGTGATCGTGTGGAGCTGAGCGATGGAGTTTGTTCATGGAAATGGGAATGGTCGAGGCTTCCAAGGGGGCGAACAACAAGCGAATTGGAGGAGCTGCGCGGTCTGCTGTCCACGTACGATTTCAATAACGATAATATGGATTCTTGGCTGTGGTCGTTATCCTCTAATGGTACGTTCGATGTTAAGGATTTATGATTCTTGTTGGAAGAACAATCGCATACAGGGACTGCTGCAGTTAGCAAAATGTAAGACCCAAGTTCAAATTGTATATAATGTATATATGTATATATATATATATATATATATATATATATATATATATATATATATATATATATATATATATATATATATATATATATATATATATATATATATATATATATATATATATATATATTAAAAACTGGCGGTTTCAGTTTCAGCATTGGGCCACGGCACGGCTAGCGTCTGGCGGAGATTCCTTGTTTATTTAAATTGAAGAGGGGCAATTTGGTACTTTTATTTGTTGAACGACTTTAAGGCCCCAAGGTCAGTTTGGTGGGTGTCATTACTCAATTTTCATCTACCTTTTCCCTTTCCAATTTAATCCTAGATAGAGAGGAGATTCTAGTGTGAGAAAGCTCAATCAAAGGTGGAAGAAGCTTGTTTCGGGTTTAAGTTCGAGTTTTAAAGTTGTTCATCTAATCACTAGCTAGGTTGTGATTGTGGTGGTAAGTCCTAATCTTAATTTCCTTACTTTAGTTAGTGTTAAGGGTTAGGGTTTGGGTTAGTGATGATCATAAAACCAATTTGTTAGTGATTTGGGGGGTTTTTGTGCAAGATTGAGTCATGAGGGCTCAAGAATGACTATCCTAGGGTTTCAAGTGATAAATGGTGTTTATGGGTCTTAAATGGTTGTAAATCACTAGCACACCTTGTTGACTTTGTAAATGAGTGTTCTTTGGGTTAGGGGTGATCCAAATGGGTGTGTTGATTTTGAAATGGCTCAACGAGTTTTAAATGACCCAGTGGTGCGTAGTTGGATGATTTAATGCCATGGTCACCAACTTAGTGATAATTGGTGATTTAGGCCTATGTTTGGAGTTGTAAGTGAAAATGATGAACATTTGCACTAGGTGTCCTTTTGCGCCGGTCGGAAGCCCTATTCGGATAAGTGTTGATTTATGTTAATGTAATGGGTGATCTCATTGACGGTTGAAGAGCTTATTTGCCTACCTTCATTTTGGATTAAGGTGAGTGGAATAATTATATGCATAGGTATATAATGTATTTATTTGTGTAGTGCGGGATGTGAAGTGTCGACGTGTTAAGACACCACGTTTCACATGAAGAGTGAAGTGTCGACGTGCTAAGACACCACTCCAAAAATTATGAAGGGTGAAGTGTCGACGTGTTAAGACGCCACCCGGAGTGAAGTATCGACGTGGTAAGATGCCACTCCAAGAACTATCATGGGTGAAGTGTCGACGTGTTAAGACGCCACCCGGGGTGAAGTATTGACGTGTTAAGATGCTACCCGTGGGGTTAGTGTACGACGTGTTAAGTACTCTAATGGTTGTTATGAACACCGATGGGAAATTCGAGTACCATTCCTTGTACTATTGGTTAACCAGGGTTATGTATTGTGGTGTAGCATATTATATTTTGAGTTATATATGCTATTGAATTGTGCTAGCTTGTGGTCTTGAAGTTTTAGCGTTATACTTTGTGATGGTATGCTATATAAATTGCTAGCGTGTGTGAGGTAATTGTATATGTGATTGCAATTAAATAGGTTATATATGTATGTGTATAATTATTGCATTCACTAAGCGTTTTGCTTACCCTCTCGTTGTTTACTCTTTTTAGGCTCCGGCGTGAATAAAAGCAAGGGTATTCGGTTGGACTAGCGGGCTCCCTATATGTCTATGCTATAGAATTGCTTTGAAGTTCGACCTAAGTGTGGGTAGTTTAACCCCAAACACCATGCTCGGGTTTTGTTTGGTCTTTAAACTTGTAGGGTTGAAACTTATTATTTTGGTTTGTAAATGGGCGAATGTTGCCCGGTGGTCAAATACTTGAAAGGGAGTCTTAAAACTCGTGAACTTGATTTAGTTATGTGGCGAAGAGTCTTTTGAATTGTTGTTTGTTGTTTAATACAATTTTCGGGACTGGTGTAAATTCTTTACGTCGGAATCAGCAAAACAGTGGAGACGCGCCGCGGCCCTAAAGGGCGCGCCGTGCGGAATAGTGTATTTTGTTAACAGGCTTTTTGGAAGGGACTGACCATCAGCAAATCTGGTGAACCGCACCGCGGCTAATCAAGGCGCGCCGCGCCTTGATGCTGATAGTCTTGTGTTTTTTTTAAAGGGGTTTGCGTTGATTTCTGGTTGGGTCGTTACAAGTGGTATCAGAGCATGGTCTAAGGGATTTTGGAGACTCGAGATAGGTGCTTAGACTTAGACTTTCGTGCGTGTTTTATGCGGGACTTGTAGGAGACGGGTCGGACCGGGATTGGTTAGTGCCTAGGTTTATGTGAACTAACCTTGCTCTAATTGTTTTGTGTTGTGTTTGCAATCATCAAGCGAGATAGACGTTGTACTAGCAAGTTAATGCGACGTGCTCGCGTAACAATGACTAGCTACCATTGTTACGAGTTCAAATTGCGTCAAACGAGCGATGTACGACGATTGTTCAGCAAGATGGGACGGTGAGGTGTATATGTGTATTTATGTCATGACCTTTCGTTTCGTTGTTTAACCTATTCCGTTTTATAGAATGAAGATGAGAAACCGACACGATACCGATAACGGAGGTACGAGCGAGGACTCCGAGTTCACGGCCAAGGTTGAGGCCATTATGCAGAGGCGTCACACGTCTTTTCTTGAGGACGTTAGGAAGATGTTCCTAGAATAGATTGACGAGCAAGTAGTCAATCTAGTCAAGGAACAAGTTAAGGTTGTTCTTCACGAAGATAATGTGGGAAGGCGAGACTTCTACTACAAGAATTTCAAGGATGCTCAACCTCCCACTTTTGATGGTGAACGAGATCCACTAAAGAGCAATCGTTGGGTCTCCGATATGGAGGGGGCTTTGCGTACTTGTGAATGCCCTCTCGATAAAAAGACGAGGTATGGAAGTAGTATGTTAAGGGGTGATGCCAAGATGTGGTGGGATGAAAAGATTCGGCTTTATGGTGAGGAACAATGTATGGAATTCACGTGGGATGAATTCAAGACGAAATTTTTCAAGGAGTACCGAACTTCGGCCGATCTTTCGAGGCTTAAGGATGAGTTGCGTGCTTTGAGGCAAAGGTCGATGGACTTGAACACTCTCAAGTCCACTTTCTTATCAAAGACCCAATTTTGCCCGGACTATGTCGGAAATGATCACATGTTAAAGGAAGTTTTCTATAGAACCTTGAATGACAACTACCAAGAGAAGATTAGTAGGAACTCAGTGAAAACTTTTGATGAGTTGTTTGACATAGCTAAGGGTTTTGAGTCGCTCGTATCGAAAAAGAGTGGCTTTACTTTTAGCAAAAGAAAGTTTGAAGCTACTAGTCATTCGAACAAGAAGAGTAGGGGTGCAACCGAAAGTGTTGGTAGTGTGAAGAAGAGCGCTTCCGAAGGGTTTTCTTACACATGCTACAATTATGGACAAAAGGGTCATATGGCTCGGGATTGCCCGAACCCATCTTCCGCAAGCACACTCAAATGTTTTAATTGTCAAAAGCAAGTACACCGAAGGACGGAGTGTCCCGATTTGTGGGGTGATCAAGTTAAGAGGTTAGAGAAAGCGGCGGGTACGGCTAGGGGACGAAATTATTTGATGATCAATGATGAAGCCAAGCAATCCAATGAAGTTGTCCCAGGTACTTTCATGGTTAACTCTAATCCGGCAAGGATACTATTTGATAGCGGTGCTAATTTATCATTTGTATCTCCAAAGTTTGTGTCAAAGCTTAACAAACCGCTAGCTAAGTTAAGTCATCCGGTAGAAGTTGAAATAGCGGATGGTAAGACGGTGCTAGGGATTGATGTGTGTAAAGATTGTGATGTTGTGTTTGGTGCCGAAACCTTTAAAATCGATCTTATCCCGATGACTTTGGGTGAGTTTGATATTGTTGTGGGTATGGATTGGCTCCATCGTTATACAGCCGATATTGCATTCCACGAAAAGTTTATTCGTGTGAAGACCCCAAGTGGGGGAGAGTTAATTATTCATGACGATAAGCGAAGGAGACTCGTACCATTATGCACGGGCGAGATGTTTCCTTAATAGTGGTGGCATGGTTTATCTTGCCCATGTAGTTGATACTCGTGAAGAGCCACCATCCATTCGTGAAATTCCGGTGGTTAGTGAATTTGAAGACGTTTTTCCGGATGAGTTACCGGGTGTTCAGGCGGAAAGACAAGTTGAATTTCGCATTGAGTTGGTTCCGGGGGCTACCCCCATTGCTAAAACTCCTTATCGTTTAGCGCCGACGGAAATGAAAGAGTTGTTGAACCAAACCCAAGAGTTGCTTGAAAAGGGTTTTATCCGACCGAGTGCTTTTCCATGGGGCGCTCCGGTTTTGTTCGTAAAGAAGAAAGATGGTAGCATGCGGTTGTGCATTGATTATCGGGAGTTGAACAACGTGACAATCAAGAATCGTTATCCGTTGCCTCGGATTGACGATTTTGTAACGACCCTGGAATTTCCAACGTTATTTTATTAATAATTATTATTATTAATACGTGTGATTAAACGAATGTATGTTATTACATTTACATGTTGCTATGATTGCCCGTACTTGACTTTTAAGTGCCCGAAACGTCTTTGTGACACCCGGAACTTTCACGAATAATATTTTTAGATATTATTTACATTCATGATTAAATTTATTAATCATTTTAATTAACTAAGGCTATTAGTTAGTTACTTGGGCTTTAATTGGTTTAACTTGTGATTTATTTGAACTTGGGCTTTGTTAGTGTAATGGACTCATGTTATTGGACTTCCAAGCCCACCCTACACTTTAATGGACTTATTTAGCCCATCTCTTAATGCAAGTATCATACTTGGAACCTAACTAGTTAGTTTTGAGACTTGGAATCTTATTACATGATACTTACAACACCTTCCCATGCATACACCCCTTATTAACCAACTTTTAAGACTTTGCACACAAGGAACTAGTAGGCAACTCACCCTTCCCCTTTTTTGCTTGTGACCGTCGGCCTCCATATGGGTGAGAGGGATTCAAATTTTTTTTTTTTTACTACTTGAAACACTCACATTTCTCTCATTTCTCAAACACACTTCTACTTGCAATTATCTTTCTCTCTTTTTCTCTCAAGGTTTCTTTGCTCTTTGTAAGTAAACTTGAAGACATTTTCTCTTCTTCTTTTCTCCCTAAAACCGTATACATACATGCAAATCATCATCATCATTTGTTGTTCTTTGTTGTTAATGTTACTTGTCTTGATAATTGTTGTTATTTACTTACATGTTTCAAGAATCTAACTTTCTAGTTTGATTCATCTTTTATCTTGTTTTAACAAGAACAATCAAGAACTAAACTGGGCCCACAGTGGTACCCGATGCCTTTGATCCCTGGGCCCACAGTGGGGGAAGCTTTGACCCGAAGAAAGGCGCAAGTTCGATTCTCAGTCTGGGCGCCCCGCATGGAATTATTTCTCCCTCCGGGGGGGAATTTGTGAAGTGTTTCGGGGGTCTAGCTAGCTGGGGTAAAAATCGCCTTGCCGTCAATGTGGTACCTGGGAGGAGGTACTTTGCCGGCACAGGTCTCTTTCGGGGTGGGATTGGTGGGTGCTACGGCACACAGGGTTAGCGTGTCCCTGCCAACTTACACGTTTTGACCCGAAGAACTAAACTCTCTAGTTTAGGTTCTACATATAATGTTTCAAAGAATATAAAGTTCTTGTGTTGATTAAAGACATACTTGAAGCTCATGAAGTAAACTTTAAAGTTTACTTTCTAAAGATCAAACCTTGGTTTG
The DNA here is from genome assembly GCF_046630445.1 of Rutidosis leptorrhynchoides. NCBI lineage: Eukaryota > Viridiplantae > Streptophyta > Magnoliopsida > Asterales > Asteraceae > Rutidosis > Rutidosis leptorrhynchoides. The sequence continues at coordinate 442,094,904 of NC_092337.1, read as the reverse complement.
AATCTTTAAAGTATGAACAACCATGAACCTTTTCTTGTTTATTTAAGTTTACTTCTTCATTTTATGCACTTTAATTACATGTAGTTAGTTTATATGGTCAAGTACTACAAGTTAGTCTTGATCTCATATCTCTTGAACAAATTAAGTTAACCTTGAAAGTTCAAGAACACACAAATAAGTTTTCTTTAAATATAACTTTGGATCTAGACTTTTGAGTCTTGGATCTTCAAGATCAAACTAAGAACTATGTTCTACTACTTTTGATCTTGATTAGTTAGTTTACTTTCAAGTTTGTAACTTGTTATTAGCTTTAAAGTCCATGTAAGTGTCAAACCTAAGACCTTGATGTAACTTTGGTTCATCAAACTACATGCAACTCTTAAGTGAGTTGTGCTTCATGTCTTAGACTTGCACTAGGGTTATGATGGTCAAGACTTGGTTAAGATGATGTAGATACATCAATGAGTTGTACACTTGAAGCTATATGCATCAAGGATGAGAACCATGATGAACATCAAGCACCAAGACCACCGGAACCCTTTTAAACTTACTGTTTCTGTCCAAAACTTTCTGACTTGATGCTTCTGGAACAGACCAGTAGACCTGGTCTGTTCTAACCTTGATTTTTAGATAGAACTTTTCGAGTAGATAACTTTTCATATAGGACTCGTCTTAATCCGAGTTACGGTTTAGGATTTATGGCCCTCCGATCGTCACTATGTCCTTTAACGTTGTGCAGAAATTTCAGACCTACTCGCACTTAAACCGTCACCACGGTTAAACGAAGACGAGTTTGCTTCTGTAAATTTTACCACACTTAAGGGACTCATAGACGGAGCCATGGCCACTGGTCTCACCTTAATTCAGTAAGGGTAGAGGCCGTGGTGACTGACTGAATTCAGACTTAGTTGTAAACTACTTTCATAAACGAAACTTACTTTACGCCTTTTGTTTGATGATGAATGATGATGACCCTTAAGACCTTAAATACATACTTTTAAACCTATTAAGATGATTTACTGACTTAGTACTATTTAACTTAGGTTGAGGACTTCGGACCATTTACTTGCACACCTTTCCCGACTACTACCTTACCGCTACATATCATTGTGAGTTATAGCATTCCCTTTTTACTTTAACTTATTTTGGGAACTGAGAATACATGCGGATTTTATGTTTTACATACTAGGCACGAGTACTTAAACTTATATATGTGTGGGTTATACAACGGCATAAACATTCCCTTTAGCTCGGTAACGTTTAATCATTGGTTTTTGAACCGTGAACGCGAATCTTAGATATGGATCCATAGGGTTTGACATCCCCACTCGGGCTAGTCGCGCTAGCATTTAACGACTGTTTAATACTTCGTAAACATACGCACTTTCCAAGTGTACTTTTAGGGGGTATAAACGTTAAGTTAGTTACCAAGTGCCCACGGTTAACATATACTTTATCATACTATTTTGAAACGCTCTTTGTAGCACTGAAATCTCATGGCCTACCTTACATACTGTTATACTTAAACTATAGCTCACCAACCTTTGTATTGACATTTTTAAGCATGTATTTCTCAGGTGCTTGAGGTTGCTTCCGCTGTCTTACTTGTTGTGCTGTAGACACCCGCTGCTTAGAGTTGTCCACGCATGAACTACTTTACTTTGCATTCAAACATTCGTACTTTTGAACTATGACTTGTAACGACCATTGTGGTCACATACACTTATTATTTGCTTCTACTTAGTGAAGCATGATTTTGAAATGTAAAACATTTGATGTCGGTTATGACATAACCTTTTTATCGTGAATGCAACTTCTTTAATTACAGCATATAGTATTTAACCTTGTAATGATCCTGTTGTTGATGATTCGTACACGATGGTTTTGTATGGGGCATCACATTTGGTATCAGAGCATTGGTTGTAGGGAATTAGGTTGCATTAGTGAGTCTAAGACCGACCCGAGTAGGATTCACTAATAGGACTAATCTACAACTTGCTAGTTTACTTGTTTCTGCTGAGCTTACTACATGCTAATGCTTACTTTTTCTGCTATATGCCGTATGCTACTACATGATTTCACAACTGCATGATGCTACTTGCTTTTAATTGCATGCTACTTTCATACGAATTACTGTTATTGCCATGCTAGTTACCATTATACATGATTTAAACTGTTGGCCTATTATTTGCTTGCTTTATGACATACTGACATGGAAAATTTATTTTTCCTTGTTCAGATGTCGGATGTTTCACCTGCTGGCATTTCGGGCAGTACAGACTCAGACCCCGTCGCCCTACCTACTGCTACACCTGCTGCTGCTACTGCCGATACACCAGCCCCGACACCCACTAGTGATCCCGGCACTTCTACTTCCGGAGCTGGTACTAGTGCACCTGCCCCAGTGTCTGCTCCCGGACCCTCGAGGTCACAGCCCCGCATTGGTGGTATTGAGATCCCCGCGGAGTTCGGGGAAGGGCCGTTTCGTAACCACATGCGCACGCCTTGCCGACGCACTCCCGACAGACGTTTAGTCGTGATTCCGCCAGGCAGACACAGACAGATGTTGGCCGCCTTCGGACGCTTCGGATTACCAGCTCAGCCACCAGTATCACCACCACACGATTCGGATGACTCATCATCCGCTGATTCTTCATCATCAGACGACTCCAGCGATGATGAGGATCCTGCTGATAGACCTATTCAGGCACCCTCCACCCCACCGAAAAAGCGGTACCGTTTCGACGGCACCGTCATTCCAGGGGTGAATAGAGGTCGTGCTTTTCCTGACGCTTTTGGCCATCGTCGTAGGGTTACTGCTCGTAAACGAGTTGTGCCATACCCTGCCGACCCACAGATACGTAAGGTTCCCCGTTACGTATTGACTATTCCTGGAACTGTACCACCTAGATTTAGATACGGACCACTTACATCTAGGGATGTACCGTCTACATCCGGAGCCAGACCATCTACATCAGCACCACCGGCACCACCCGCACCACCCGCCCCACCTGCACCGCCTGCCCCACCAGCTCCCTCTAACGAGGAACTGATGAGGGAGATTGAGACTCTCCGAGCTCGAGTCACTGAGCTCGAGGAGCAGTTGGCTCGAGGGGCAGTTCACCCGCCTTCACCGTAGGACTTTGTATTTAGATTTCATGATGTAATCTAGATATAGTTTCATGTATTTCATATGTATTGCACGAACTTATTCAGATGTATGAAACTTATTATTATTAATGAATGGAACTTTGCGTTATTTAATTCTTGCACGATGTTCTATTTACATTGCTGTACGATGATTCTGTGGTATTTGTACCTAGATGCATTATTTAATAACATGTGATGTTTTGATTCCATGTTGGTCACTATATACTGTATTATTACTACTTGCATACTGGATTTTGACTTGAGTCAAAATTTTTGTTTAGAATACCATGGCTAACGGAAGATCCACACCTACCGCCGCCCAGATTGAGGACATGATCAACGAACGGGTCGCTGCAGCCCTAGCAGAAAGAAATCTCGAAGCTCCACCGCCACCACCACCGGTTATTCCACCCGTTCGAAATGGGTGTACATACAAGGAATTCCAGAGCTGCAAACCGCATAACTTCAGCGGCACCGAGGGACCAGTTGGTCTCACCAGATGGTTCGAGAAACTTGAATCAGTATTCCGAGTTAGCAACTGTTCGGAGGACAATAAGACCAAGTTTGCATCTTGCACGCTATCTGACGGCGCGCTAACGTGGTGGAACACGTTAGCTCAAGCGAAAGGTATCGATGAGGTGTATGCTACGCCATGGGAGGAATTCAAGGCGGCTATGATTGATGAGTATTGTCCGAGAACCGAAATTCAGAAGATGGAAATTGAATTCATGCAGTTGAAGGCCGTAGGGAATGACCTTAACAGTTACAATCGTAGGTTTTTGGAGTTAGCACTGATGTGTCTGACCATGGTCACCCCCGAATTCAAGCGCATGGAGAAATACTTCTCGGGACTCCCTAAGTCCATAAAAGGAAATGTCACCTCATCCAAACCACCGAATGTTCCCGAAGCAATGCGCATGGCGCATACTCTCCTGAATCAAATCATCCTTGACGAGCTGGAGAAAACTAAGTTTGAAGCCGGTAGTAGTGAAAAGAGGAAATGGGATAACAACCACAACAACCACAACAACAACAACAACAACAACAACAACAACAACAGGGGGAGAAACTACGATCAAACCCCCGCCAAGAGGCACAACAACGGTGGAAATCCTAATCCCAACAACAACACCAACACCAACCCGAACTACAAAGGAACCTTACCACAATGCAAACGGTGCTACAAACACCACACTGGGTATTGCAATGTTGTTTGTGAGAAATGCCAACGGGCTGGGCATATCGGAAAAGACTGCAAGGTCACCACTTTGAATGGGAAGCCGAACACCAATGGGCCAAAGAAGTGCTACGAATGTGGACAGACGGGCCATTTCAGAAATGCATGCCCAAACAAGCGAAAAGATGGCGGGCCACCCCGTGGTAGAGCTTTTAATGTTAATGCAAGGGATGCACGCGATAACCCCGACTTGGTGACAGGTATATTCACAATCAACAATCTTTTAGCTTCTGTCTTGTTTGATACTGGTGCGGATAGAAGTTATGTTTGTAGACATTTTTGCGATAAGATTAATTGGTCATTAGTCCCGTTAATAGAGAGTATGCTTGTCGAGGTTGCCAATGGAAAACTTGAAAAGGTTGACCATATTAGTCGTGGAGCTATTATCAACATAGCTGGTGCAGATTTCGAAATTGATTTGATACCCATCAAACTGGGAAGCTTTGACGTGATCGTTGGTATGGATTGGTTGAGCAAGATAAAGGCTGATATTATCTGTGGAGATAAAGCACTTCGCATACCACAAGGAGATGGCGAACCACTGGTTATCTATGGAGAGAGATGTACCTCGAAGTTGAACCTCATTAGTTGCGTAAAAGCGCAAAAGATTATGAAGAAGGGACGTTTTGCTGTCCTAGCACATGTGAAAGCAGTAGAAACTAAGGTGAAGAGCGTGAACGACGTTTGAATTGTGAGCGAATTTTCTGATGTATTCCCAGAGGAATTGCCTGGATTGCCGCCGCAGAGAGCCGTAGAGTTTCAGATTGACTTAGTGCCAGGAGCTGCACCTGTAGCTCGCGCACCTTATAGACTCGCACCTTCCGAGATGCAAGAATTACAGAGTCAACTACAAGAACTACTTGATCGAGGATTTATTCAACCAAGTTTCTCACCTTGGGGCGCACCTGTGTTGTTTGTGAAGAAGAAGGATGGATCCTTCCATATGTGTATTGACTACCGTGAACTCAACAAATTGACTATCAAGAATTGGTATCCTCTTCCACGAATTGACGATATTTTTGATCAACTACAAGGATCGAGCGTTTATTCAAAGATCGATTTGCGATCCGGATATCACCAGCTGAGGGTGAAGGAAAGTGACGTGATGAAAACTGCATTCAGGACCCGTTATGGTCATTATGAGTTTCTCGTGATGCCATTCGGTTTGACAAATGCACCTGCCGTGTTCATGGACCTCATGAATCGTGTCTGCAAGCCTTACTTGGACAAGTTTGTTATCGTCTTCATAGATGATATCCTCATCTACTCTAAGAGCGAAGAAGAACATGAGCAACACCTCCGATTAGTGCTTGAACTCTTAAGACAAGAGCAACTTTACGCCAAATTCTCCAAGTGTGAATTTTGGTTGAAGGAAGTACAATTTTTGGGTCATGTTGTAAGCGACCAGGGTATCAAAGTTGATCCCGCCAAGATTGAAGCCATCAGCAAGTGGGAGACCCCCACTACTCCAACACACATTCGCCAATTCCTAGGTCTCGCCGGTTATTACCGAAGGTTTATCGAAGGTTTCTCTCTGATTGCGTGTCCCTTGACCGCGCTAACTCACAAGGGCAAGAAGTTCATTTGGGAACCCGCACACGAATCAGCATTTCAAACTTTGAAGAAGAAGTTAACCTCCGCACCTATCCTATCACTTCCCGAAGGCAGTGACGACTTTGTTGTTTATTGTGATGCATCGAAGAGTGGTTTTGGTTGTGTACTGATGCAACGATCAAAGGTTATTGCCTATGCCTCCCGCCAATTGAAGATTCACGAGCGGAACTACACTACGCATGATCTTGAACTTGGAGCCGTTGTCTTTGCGCTTAAATTGTGGAGACACTATTTGTATGGAACTAAGAGCACTATCTTCACCGATCACAAGAGTTTCTAGCACATCTTTGATCAGAAGCAACTAAATATGAGACAGCGTCGATGGATCGAGACGCTCAACGACTATGATTGTGAACTCCGTTATCACCCTGGCAAGGCCAATGTTGTAGCTGACGCTTTAAGCCGAAAGGAGAGGACGGCACCTCTTCGTGTTAGGGCTCTGAACATCACCATCCATTCGAACCTCAACAGCCAGATCAGAGTAGCTCAAGATGAGGCTCTCAAGGAGGAGAACATATCTCATAAACATTTGAACATACTTGTCTCTTGATTCGAGGTTAGGGAGTCTGGACTTCGATGTTATGCCGAAAGAATTTGGGTACCTCTTTATGGAGATCTACGGAACCTTATACTTGATGAAGCACACAAATCGAGATATTCGATTCACCCCGGCACCGGTAAAATATACCACGATATTAAAGAACAGTATTGGTGGCCGAATCTTAAGAAGGACGTTGCAACTTATGTTGGTAAGTGTTTGACTTGCTCGAAGGTTAAAGCCGAGCATCAGAGACCTTCTGGTTTACTCCAACAGCCGGAGATCCCACAATGGAAGTGGGAAAGGATCACAATGGATTTCATTACCAAGCTGCCGAAGACGGTGGGCGGATACGATACTATTTGGGTTATCATTGACCGCCTTACCAAATCTGCACACTTTCTAGCGATGAAGGAAACTGATACGATGGAAAGACTTGCTCAATTATACATTAAGGAGGTTGTATCACGACACGGTGTACCTTTATCGATCATCTCCGATCGCGATCCCCGTTTTGCCTCTAGATTTTGGCGTTCTTTGCAAGAAGCCATGGGAACTCGTCTCGACATGAGTACTGCTTATCACCCTCAGACTGACGGGCAAAGTGAATGCACGATTCAGACCTTGGAGGACATGCTGCGTGCATGTGTCATTGATTTTGGAAAGGCCTGGGAAAGGCATTTACCACTCGCCGAATTCTCGTACAACAACAGTTATCACTCGAGCATTAATGCTGCACCTTTTGAAGCATTGTATGGTTGCAAGTGTCGATCTCCTATTTGTTGGGCCGAAGTAGGCGAAAAACAAATCACCGGACCCGAGGTAGTCCACGAAACGACGGAGAAGATTGCTCAGATTCAAGCTAGACTTAAGACTGCCCGTGATCGCCAGAAGAGTTATGCTGATCTTAAACGTAAAGACTTTGAATTCAACATTGGTGATTGTGTAATGTTAAAGGTTGCACCTTGGAAAGGTGTGATTCATTTTGGAAAATGTGGAAAGTTAAACCCATGATACATTGGTCCTTTTGAAATCTTGGAACGTGTTGGACCCGTTGCATACCGTTTGGATCTACCAGTGCAATTGAGCTCAGTTCATCCTACCTTCCATGTGTCAAACTTGAAGAAGTGTCTTGCTGCACCTGAACTTATCATACCATTGGAAGAACTTACTATTGACGACAAACTCAACTTTGTGGAAGAACCTGTTGAGATCATGGATCGTGAGATCAAAACTTTGAAACGCAACAAGATTCCGATCGTCCGAGTACGATGGAATGCCAAACGAGGACCTGAGTTTACTTGGGAGCGAGAGGATCAAATGATGCGAAAGTATCCTCACCTTTTCCCGACTCCTCCATCTACCCCAGCTTAAAATTTCGGGACGAAATTTTCTTTAACAGGTGGGTAATGTAACGACCCTGGAATTTCCAACGTTATTTTTGTTAATAATTATTATTATTAATACGTGTGATTAAACGAATGTATGTTATTACATTTACATGTTGCTATGATTGCCCGTACTTGACTTTTAAGTGCCCGAAACGTCTTTGTGACACCCAGAACTTTCACGAATAATATTTTTAGATATTATTTACATTCATGATTAAATTTATTAATCATTTTAATTAACTAAGGCTATTAGTTAGTTACTTGGGCTTTAATTGGTTTAACTTGTGATTTATTTGAACTTGGGCTTTGTTAGTGTAATGGACTCACGTTATTGGACTTCCAAGCCCACCCTACACTTTAATGGACTTATTTAGCCCATCTCTTAATGCAAGTATCATACTTAGAACCTAACTAGTTAGTTTTGAGACTTGGAATCTTATTACATGATACTTACAACACCTTCCCATGCATACACCCCTTATTAACCAACTTTTAAGACTTTGCACACAAGGAACTAGTAGGCAACTCACCCTTCCCCTTTTTTGCTTGTGACCGTCGGCCTCCATATGGGTGAGAGGGATTCAAATTTTTTTTTTTTTACTACTTGAAACACTCACATTTCTCTCATTTCTCAAACACACTTCTACTTGCAATTATCTTTCTCTCTTTTTCTCTCAAGGTTTCTTTGCTCTTTGTAAGTAAACTTGAAGACATTTTCTCTTCTTCTTTTCTCCCTAAAACCGTATACATACATGCAAATCATCATCATCATTTGTTGTTCTTTGTTGTTAATGTTACTTGTCTTGTTAATTGTTGTTATTTACTTACATGTTTCAAGAATCTAACTTTCTAGTTTGATTCATCTTTTATCTTGTTTTAACAAGAACAATCAAGAACTAAACTCTCTAGTTTAGGTTCTACATATAATGTTTCAAAGATTATAAAGTTCTTGTGTTGATTAAAGACATACTTGAAGCTCATGAAGTAAACTTTAAAGTTTACTTTCTAAAGATCAAACCTTGGTTTGAATCTTTAAAGTATGAACAACCATGAACCTTTTCTTGTTTATTTAAGTTTACTTCTTCATTTTATGCACTTTAATTTCATGTAGTTAGTTTATATGGTCAAGTACTACAGGTTAGTCTTGATCTCATATCTCTTGAACAAATTAAGTTAACCTTGAAAGTTCAAGAACACACAAATAAGTTTTCTTTAAATATAACTTTGGATCTAGACTTTTGAGTCTTGGATCTTCAAGATCAAACTAAGAACTATGTTCTACTACTTATGATCTTTATTAGTTAGTTTACTTTCAAGTTTGTAACTTGTTATTAGCTTTAAAGTCCATGTAAGTGTCAAACCTAAGACCTTGATGTAACTTTGGTTCATCAAACTACATGCAACTCTTAAGTGAGTTGTGCTTCATGTCTTAGACTTGCACTAGGGTTATGATGGTCAAGACTTGGTTAAGATGATGTAGATACATCAATGAGTTGTACACTTGAAGCTATATGCATCAAGGATGAGAACCATGATGAACATCAAGCACCAAGACCACCGGAACCCTTTTAAACTCACTGTTTCTGTCCAAAACTTTCTGACCTGATGCTTCTGGAACAGACCGGTAGACCTGGGCTGTTCTAACCTTGATTTTTAGATAGAACTTTTCAATTAGATAACTTTTCATATAGGACTCATCTTAATCCGAGTTACGGTTTAGGATTTATGGCCCTCCGATCGTCACTATGTCCTTTAATGTTGTGCAGAAATTTCAGACCTACTCGCACTTAAACCGTCACCACGGTTAAACGAAGACGAGTTTGCTTCTGTAAATTTTATCACACTTAAGGGACGCATAGACGGAGCCATGGCCACTGGTCTCACCTTAATTCAGTAAGGGTAGAGGCCGTGGTAACTGACTGAATTCAGACTTTGTTGTAAACTACTTTCATAAACGAAACCTACTTTACGCCTTTTGTTTGATGATGAATGATGATGACCCTTAAGACCTTAAATACATACTTTTAAACCTATTAAGACGATTTACTGACTTAGTACTATTTGACTTAGGTTGAGGACTTCGGACCATTTACTTGCACACCTTTCCCGACTACTACCTTACCGCTACATATCATTGTGAGTTATAGCATTCCCTTTTTACTTTAACTTATTTTGGGAACTGAGAATACATGCGGATTTTATGTTTTACATACTAGGCACGAGTACTTAAACTTATATATGTGTGGGTTATACAATGGCATAAACATTCCCTTTAGCTCGGTAACGTTTAATCATTGGTTTTTGAACCGTGAACGCGAATCTTAGATATGGATCCATAGGGTTTGACATCCCCACTCGGGCTAGTCGCGCTAGCATTTAATGAGTGTTTAATACTTCGTAAACATACGCACTTGCCAAGTGTACTTTCAGGGGGTATAAACGTTAAGTTAGTTACCAAGTGCCCACGGTTAACATATACTTTATCATACTATTTTGAAACGCTCTTTGTAGCACTGAAATCTCGTGGCCTACCTTACATACTATTATACTTAAACTATAGCTCACCAACCTTTGTGTTGACGTTTTTAAGCATGTATTTCTCAGGTGCTTGAGGTTGCTTCCGCTGTCTTACTTGTTGTGTTGTAGACACCCGCTGCTTAGAGTTGTCCACGCATGAACTACTTTACTTTGCATTCAAACATTCGTACTTTTGAACTATGACTTGTAACGACCATTGTGGTCACATACACTTATTATTTGCTTCTACTTAGTGAAGCATGTAGTGACCCGAACTTTTCCATGTTTATATATATATTAAATGAAATTGTTATTTACATGATTAAGTGTTTCCAGCATGTTAAGCAATCAAACTTGTTAAGACTTGATTAATTGAAATATGTTTCATATAGACAATTGACCACCCAAGTTGACCGGTGATTCACGAACGTTAAAACTTGTAAAAACTATATGATGACATATATATGGATATATATATAGGTAACATGATACTATGATAATTAAACATATCATTAAGTATATTAACAATGAACTACATATGTAAAAACAAGACTACTAACTTAATGATTTTTAAACGAGACATATATGTAACGATTATCGTTGTAAAGACATTTAATGTATATATATCATATTAAGAGATATTCATACATGATAATATCATGATAATATAATAATTTAAAATCTCATTTGATATTATAAACATTGGGTTAACAACATTTAACAAGATCGTTAACCTAAAGGTATCAAAACAACACTTACATGTAACGACTAACGATGACTTAACGACTCAGTTAAAATGTATATACATGTAGTGTTTTAATATGTATTTATACACTTTTGAAAGACTTCAATACACTTATCAAAATACTTCTACTTAACAAAAATGCTTACAATTACATCCTCGTTCAGTTTCATCAACAATTCTACTCGTATGCACCCGTATTCGTACTCGTACAATACACAGCTTTTAGATGTATGTACTATTGGTATATACACTCTAATGATCAGCTATTAGCAGCCCATGTGAGTCACCTAACACATGTGGGAACTATCATTTGGCAACTAGCATGAAATATCTCATAAAATTACAAAAATATGAGTAATCATTCATGACTTATTTACATGAAAACAAAATTACATATCCTTTATATCTAATCCATACACCAACGACCAAAAACACCTACAAACACTTTCATTCTTCAATTTTCTTCATCTAATTGATCTCTCTCAAGTTCTATCTTCAAGTTCTAAGTGTTCTTCATATATTCTACAAGTTCTAGTTACATAAAATCAAGAATACTTTCAAGTTTGCTAGCTCACTTCCAATATTGTAAGGTGATCATCCAACCTCAAGAAATCTTTGTTTTTTACAGTAGGTTATCATTCTAATACAAGGTAATAATCATATTCAAACTTTGGTTCAATTTCTATAACTATAACAATCTTATTTCAAGTGATGATCTTACTTGAACTTGTTTTCGTGTCATGATTCTGCTTCAAGAACTTCGAGCCATCCAAGGATCCGTTGAAGCTAGATCAATTTTTCTCTTTTCCAGTAGGTTTATCCAAGGAACTTAAGATAGTAATGATGTTCATAACATCATTCGATTCATATATATAAAGCTATCTTATTCGAAGGTTTAAACTTGTAATCACTAGAACATAGTTTAGTTAATTCTAAACTTGTTCGCAAACAAAAGTTAATCCTTCTAACTTGACTTTTAAAATCAACTAAACACATGTTCTATATCTATATGATATGCTAACTTAATGATTTAAAACCTGGAAACACGAAAAACACTGTAAAACCGAATTTACGCCGTCGTAGTAACACCGCGGGCTGTTTTGGGTTAGTTAATTAAAAACTATGATAAACTTTGATTTAAAAGTTGTTATTCTGAGAAAATGATTTTTATTATGAACATGAAACTATATCCAAAAATTATGGTTAAACTCAAAGTGGAAGTATGTTTTCTAAAATGGTCATCTAGACGTCGTTCTTTCGACTGAAATGACTACCTTTACAAAAACGACTTGTAACTTATTTTTCTGACTATAAACCTATAATTTTTCTGTTTAGATTCATAAAATAGAGTTCAATATGAAACCATAGCAATTTGATTCACTCAAAACGGATTTAAAATGAAGAAGTTATGGGTAAAACAAGATTGGATAATTTTTCTCATTTTAGCTACGTGAAAATTGGTAACAAATCTATTCCAACCATAACTTAATCAACTTGTATTGTATATTATGTAATCTTGAGATACCATAGACACGTATACAATGTTTCGACCTATCATGTCGACACATCTATATATATTTCGGAACAATCATAGACACTCTATATGTGAATGTTGGAGTTAGCTATACAGGGTTGAGGTTGATTCCAATATATATATATAGTTTGAGTTGTGATCAATACTGAGATACGTATACACTGGGTCGTAGATTGATTCAAGATAATATTTATCGATTTATTTCTGTACATCTAACTGTGGACAAATAGTTGTAGGTTACTAACGAGGACAGCTGACTTGATAAACTTAAAACATCAAAATGTATTAAAAGTGTTGTAAATATATTTTGAACATACTTTGATATATATGTACATATTTGTTATAGGTTCGTGAATCGACCAGTGGCCAAGTCTTACTTCCCGACGAAGTAAAAATCTGTGAAAGTGAGTTATAGTCCCACTTTTAAAATCTAATATTTTTGGGATGAGAATACATGCAGGTTTTATAAATGATTTACAAAATAGACACAAGTACGTGAAACTACATTTTATGGTTGAATTATCGAAATCGAATATGCGCCTTTTTATTAAGTCTGGTAATCTAAGAATTAGGGAACAGACACCCTAATTGACGCGAATCCTAAAGATAGATCTATCGGGCCCAACAAGCCCCATCCAAAGTACCGGATGCTTTAGTACTTCGAAATTTATATCATATCCGAAGGGTGTCCCGGAATGATGGGGATATTCTTATATATGCATCTTGTTAATGTCGATTACCAGGTGTTCACCATATGAATAATTTTTAACTCTATGTATGGGATGTGTATTGAAATATGAAATCTTGTGGTCTATTATTATGATTTGATATATATAGGTTAAACCTATAACTCACCAACATTTTTGTTGACGTTTTAAGCATGTTTATTCTCAGGTGATTATTAAGAGCTTCCGCTATCGTATACTTAAATAAGGACGAGATTTGGAGTCCATGCTTGTATGATATTGTGTAAAAACTGCATTCAAGAAACTTATTTTGTTGTAACATATTTGTATTGTAAACCATTATGTAATGGTCGTGTGTAAACAGGATATTTTAGATTATCATTATTTGATAATCTACGTAAAGCTTTTTAAACCTTTATTGATGAAATAAAGGTTATGGTTAGTTTTAAAATGAATGCAGTCTTTGAAAAACGTCTCATATAGAGGTCAAAACCTCGCAACGAAATCAATTAATATGGAACGTTTTTAATAAATAAGAACGGGACATTTCAGTTGGTATCCGAGCGTTGATCTTAGAGAACCAGAATTTTGCATTAGTGTGTCTTATCGAGTTTGTTAGGATGCATTAGTGAGTCTGGACTTCGACCGTGTTTACTTGAAAAATGATTGCTTAACAAATTTTGTTGGAAACTATATATTTTTAACATGTGAATATTATGTGATATATTAATCTCTTAACGCGTTTGATATTATGTGATAGATGTCTACCTCCAGAACAAGTCCCATTGACTCACCTAATAATAATGAAGAGTCAAATGTATATTGGAATGATTCGTGGACTGATTCACAAGTTCCCGAAGAGGAACCGGAAGAAGAGTCGGAACCGGAAGAAGAATAGGAACCGGAAGAAGAATCGGAACCGGATGAAGAAATAGAACCGGTGGGGGAAATACTAAAACGGTTAAGTAAAAGAAAATCCTCAACCAACCGACCAAGGTTAATTATGGTCAATGGTGTTTTCGCCAAGGAAGCAAAATATTGGGAGGATTACCAATTCTCCGATGAATCGGATTCCGACGAGAATTCCGATGATGTTATAGAAATTACCCCAACTGAATTTAAAAAGGCAAAAGAAAATAATAAGGGAAAGGGCATAAAAATAGAGAAATCTAATTCCAACCCCGATGAACTTTATATGTATCGTCAACCCCCGAAGTCCTTAAGTTGTAACAATGACCCGGGAACCTCTAAACCACCAGGTTTTTCTAAACCAATGTGGAAAACGACGGTTCGTATTAGAGGAACATCATATATCCCTAGAAACTTGGAAAAACGAACCAAAACCGAAGAAGAAGAAACAAGCGAGTCGGAATAAGATAGTTGTATTCGTGTGGTGTAATATATGTAAAATAGTGTGCTTATGCTTTATGATATATGTAAAAATTGCTTGTATTAATAAGTATTTTTTTTTTATGAATCTAACTCTTGTCTATTTTACAGTATAAAAACACAAAATGGATAGACAACCCAATATTTTAAGAGACCTACCCGGAGACATGATTGATGAAATCTTGTCTAGAGTCGGTCAGAATTCTTCGGCACAACTATTTAAGGCGAGATCAGTTTGTAAGACATTCGAATAACGTTCCAAGAATGCCTTGGTTTATAAAAGGCTTTCGTTCGAAAGATGGGGGATATCACATTGGGAAATCCATAAGTTACGATGTGTTTACTTTGACGCATATATTGCGGGGAACCCAAATGCTATTTTACGCAATGGGTTAAGAAATTATTTTGACTCAATATATCCGAATATTGGACTTCGTGATTTAGAAAAAGCGGCTAACATGCAACATAAAGAAGCATGTTATGCTTACGGATTAGTAATGTTCGCTTCTCACCAAAGTGAGAACAAGAACATCGGGCTACAACTATTAAACAAAACGTTCCCACAAGTGACGGAGTCGGTAATTGGGGTAAGAAATGAGGTTTTTAGATTGTTACGGGACTGTTGGACATTACGTAACCCTCGTCCCTTTGACGACGTTACAACACGCTGTCTTATCAACGGCCATAACGGTTATGTTCCACAAGACCAAGGATGGGAAGTAATCCTAGTAAAACCAGAATGCATGACTTGTTTCTGGACGTATGAATTACGTGTCTTTATTGCCTTTGCTGAACGACTTGTGTACTAGCTAGAATTATCTTCACAACCATCTTGTATCAAAATTATTGTGTGCTATATTTCATGCTATATGTAAAATAAGCGGTATTGTAAGTTTGTAAAATATTGTGTAAAAGTTTGAACGCGAAATATTATTATAATCAGTTTTTCATATAGAATTGTAGTAGTTGAATTGTATATTAGCTACTAAGTATGAACTTAACGGGTAGGTACTACCCGAATTTAAACTTATAAAATGCTAATATGAAGAAAAAGATTTTATAAATGAGTTCATATTATGCTACGAAATACTATTAACTACTCTTAATATTCTGTATGATTAACTTGTTCCATTTGACTATTTTGAAGGAAATGGCACCGACTACTCGACACATCGTGAATATGAATGAAGAGGAATTCCGTACTTTTCTAGCTTCAAACATAGCCGTAGTACAGGCTGTGCTACATACCAACAATAACCTTGGATCTAGCAGTACAGGAAATCGTGTAGGATGCACCTACAAAGAATTCATTGCTTGCAAACCTTTGGAATTTGATGGAACCGAAGGACCGATCGGATTGAAACGGTGGACCGAGAAGGTCGAATCGGTGTTTGCCATAAGTAAGTGTACTGAAGAGGACAAAGTGAAGTACGCTACGCATACCTTCACAGGTTCTGCGTTAACATGGTGGAATACCTATCTAGAGCAAGTGGGACAAGATGATGCGTACGCACTACCGTGGTCAGCATTCAAGCACTTGATGAACGAGAAGTACCATCCCAGAACCGAGGTCAATAAGCTCAAGACAGAACTTAGAGGGTTACGAACCCAAGGATTTGATATTACCATGTACGAAAGACGATTCACAGAATTGTGCCTATTGTGTCCGGGAGCATTCGAAGATGAGGAAGAGAAGATCGACGCTTTTGTGAAAGGATTACCGGAAAGAATCCAAGAAGATATAAGTTCACACGAGCCCGCCTCCATACAACAGGCATGTAGAATGGCTCACAAACTAGTGAACCAGATTGAAGAAAGAATTAAAGAACAGACTGCTGAAGAGGCCAATGTGAAGCAAGTCAAAAGAAAGTGGGAGGAAAACGCTGATAAGAATCACCAATACAACAACAACAGCAATTACAACAATAATCGCAACAATTATCCCAACAATCGCAACATCAATCGCAACTACAACAAACGGCCCAACAACAACAACAACAACAACAACAATAACAACAACAGCAACTACAACAATCATCCCAACAACAATAATAACCGCAACAACAACAACAATTAGAAGCAGCTATGCCAAAGGTGTGAAAAGTATCACTCGGGGTTCTGCACCAAATTTTGCAACAAGTGTAAAAGAAATGGTCATAGCGCGGTGAAGTGTGAGGTCTACGGACCAGGGGTTAATAGAACGAAAGGAACAAATAGTGTCGGAACGAGTAATGGCAGAGCAAGTAGTGTCGGAGCAAGTTATGCCAATGTAGTTTGTTATAAATGTGGAAAACCGGGCCACATTATTAGAAATTGCCCGAACCAGGAGAACACGAATGGACAAGGCCGCGGAAGAGTTTTCAATATTAATGCGGCAGAGGCACAGGAAGACCCGGAGCTTGTTACGGGTACGTTTCTTATTGACAATAAATCTGCTTACGTTTTATTTGATTCGGGTGCGGATAGAAGCTATATGAGTAGAGATTTTTGTGCTAAATTAAGTTGTCCATTGACGCCTTTGGATAGTAAATTTTTACTCGAATTAGCAAATGGTAAATTAATTTCAGCAGATAATATATGTCGGAATCGAGAAATTAAACTGGTTAGCGAAACATTTAAGATTGATTTGATACCAGTAGAGTTAGGGAGTTTTGATGAGATAATCGGTATGGACTGGTTGAAAGAAGTGAAAGCAGAGATCGTTTGTTACAAAAATGCAATTCGCATTATACGAGAAAAAGGAAAACCCTTAATGGTGTACGGAGAAAAGGGCAACACGAAGCTACATCTTATTAGTAATTTGAAGGCACAAAAACTAATAAGAAAAGGTTGCTATGCTGTTCTAGCACACGTCGAGAAAGTACAAACTGAAGAAAAGAGCATCAATGATGTTCCCATTGCAAAAGAATTTCCCGATGTATTTCCGAAAGAATTACCGGGATTACCCCCACATCGATCCGTTGAATTTCAAATAGATCTTGTACCAGGAGCTGCACCAATAGCTCGTGCTCCTTACAGACTCGCACCCAGCGAGATGAAAGAACTGCAAAGCCAATTACAAGAACTGTTAGAGCGTGGTTTCATTCGACCAAGCACATCACTGTGGGGAGCTCCTGTTTTGTTTGTCAAGAAGAAAGATGGTACATTCAGGTTGTGTATCGACTACCGAGAGTTGAACAAACTTACCATCAAGAACCGCTACGCACTACCGAGAATCGATGACTTATTTGATCAACTACAAGGCTCGTCTGTTTATTCAAAGATTGACTTACGTTCCGGGTATCATCAAATGCGGGTGAAAGAAGATGATATTCCAAAGACTGCTTTCAGAACACGTTACGGTCATTACGAGTTTATGGTCATGCCGTTTGGTTTAACTAATGCACCAGCTGTGTTCATGGACCTTATGAACCGAGTGTGTGGACCATACCTTGACAAGTTTGTCATTGTTTTCATTGATGACATACTTATTTACTCAAAGAATGACCAAGAACATAGTGAACATTTGAGAAAGGTGTTAGAAGTATTGAGGAAGGAAGAATTGTACGCTAAGTTTTCAAAGTGTGCATTTTGGTTGGAAGAAGTTCAATTCCTCGGTCACATAGTGAACAAAGAAGGTATTAAGGTGGATCCGGCAAAGATAGAAACTGTTGAAAAGTGGGAAACCCCGAAAACTCCGAAACACATACGCCAGTTTTTAGGACTAGCTGGTTACTACAGAAGGTTCATCCAAGACTTTTCCAGAATAGCAAAACCCTTGACTGCATTAATGCATAAAGGGAAGAAATTTGAATGGAATGATGAACAAGAGAAAGCGTTTCAGTTATTGAAGAAAAAGCTAACTACGGCACCTATATTGTCATTGCCTGAAGGGAATGATGATTTTGTGATTTATTGTGACGCATCAAAGCAAGGTCTCGGTTGTGTGTTAATGCAACGAATGAAGGTGATTGCTTATGTGTCTAGACAATTGAAGATTCACGAATAAAATTATACGACGCATGATTTGGAATTAGGCGCGGTTGTTTTTGCATTAAAGACTTGGAGGCACTACTTATATGGGGTCAAAAGTATTATATATACCGACCACAAAAGTCTTCAACACATATTTAATCAGAAACAACTGAATATGAGGCAGCGTAGGTGGATTGAATTGTTAAATGATTACGACTTTGAGATTCGTTACCACCCGGGGAAGGCAAATGTGGTAGCCGATGCCTTGAGCAGGAAGGACAGAGAACCCATTCGAGTAAAATCTATGAATATAATGATTCATAATAACCTTACTACTCAAATAAAGGAGGCGCAACAAGGAGTTTTAAAAGAGGGAAATTTAAAGGATGAAATACCCAAAGGATCGGAGAAGCATCTTAATATTCGGGAAGACGGAACCCGGTATAGGACTGAAAGGATTTGGGTACCAAAATTTGGAGATATGAGAGAAATGGTACTTAGAGAAGCTCATAAAACCAGATACTCAATACATCCTGGATCGAGGAAGATGTACAAGGATCTCAAGAAACATTTTTGGTGGCCGGGTATGAAAGCCGATGTTGCTAAATACGTAGGAGAATGTTTGACGTGTTCTAAGGTCAAAGCTGAGCATCAGAAACCATCAGGTCTACTTCAACAACCCGAAATCCTAGAATGGAAATGGGAAAACATTACAATGGATTTCATCACTAAATTGCCAAGGACTGCAAGTGGTTTTGATACTATTTGGGTAATAGTTGATCGTCTCACCAAATCAGCACACTTCCTGCCAATAAGAGAAGATGACAAGATGGAGAAGTTAGCACGACTGTATTTGAAGGAAGTCGTCTCCAGACATGGAATACCAATCTCTATTATCTCTGATAGGGATGGCAGATTTATTTCAAGATTCTGGCAGACATTACAGCAAGCATTAGGAACTCGTCTAGACATGAGTACTGCCTATCATCCACAAACTGATGGGCAGAGCGAAAGGACGATACAAACGCTTGAAGACATGCTACGAGCATGTGTTATTGATTTCGGAAACAGTTGGGATCGACATCTACCGTTAACAGAATTTTCCTACAACAACAGCTACCATTCAAGCATTGAGATGGCGCTGTTTGAAGCACTTTATGGTAGAAAGTGCAGGTCTCCGATTTGTTGGAGTGAAATGGGGGATAGACAGATTACGGGTCCGGAGATAATACAAGAAACTACCGAGAAGATCATCCATATTCAACAACGGTTGAAAACCGCCCAAAGTCGACAAAAGAGCTACGCTGATATTAAAAGAAAAGATATAGAATTTGAAATTGGAGAGATGGTCATGCTTAAAGTTGCACCTTGGAAAGGCGTTGTTCGATTTGGTAAACGAGGGAAATTAAATCCAAGGTGTATTGGACCATTCAAGATTATTGATCGTGTCGGACCAGTAGCTTACCGACTTGAGTTACCTCAACAAATCGCGGCTGTACATAACACTTTCCACGTCTCGAATTTGAAGAAATGTTTTACTAAAGAAGATCTCACTATTCCGTTAGATGAAATCCAAATCAATGAAAAACTTTAATTCATCGAAGAACCCGTCGAAATAATGGATCGTGAGGTTAAAAGACTTAAGCAAAACAAGATACCAATTGTTAAGGTTCGATGGAATGCTCGTAGAGGATCCGAGTTCACCTGGGAGCATGAAGATCAGATGAAGAAGAAATACCCGCATCTATTTCCAGAAGATTCGTCAACACCTTCAACAGCTTAAAATTTCGGTACGAAATTTATTTAACGGGTAGGTACTGTAGTGACCCGAACTTTTCCATGTTTATATATATATTAAATGAAATTGTTATTTACATGATTAATTGTTTCCAACATGTTAAGCAATCAAACTTGTTAAGACTTGATTAATTGAAATATGTTTCATATAGACAATTGACCACCCAAGTTGACCGGTGATTCACGAACGTTAAAACTTGTAAAAACTATATGATGACATATATATGGATATATATATAGGTAACATAATACTATGATAAGTAAACATATCATTAAGTATATTAACAATGAACTACATATGTAAAAACAAGACTACTAACTTAATGATTTTTAAACGAGACATATATGTAACGATTATCGTTGTAAAGACATTTAATGTATATATATCATATTAAGAGATATTCATACATGATAATATCATGATAATATAATAATTTAAAATCTCATTTGATATTATAAACATTGGGTTAACAACATTTAACAAGATCGTTAACCTAAAGGTATCAAAACAACACTTACATGTAACGACTAACGATGACTTAACGACTCAGTTAAAATGTATATACATGTAGTGTTTTAATATGTATTTATACACTTTTGAAAGACTTCAATACACTTATCAAAATACTTCTACTTAACAAAAATGCTTACAATTACATCCTCGTTCAGTTTCATCAACAATTCTACTCGTATGCACCCGTATTCGTACTCGTACAATACACAGCTTTTAGATGTATGTACTATTGGTATATACACTCCAATGATCAGCTCTTAGCAGCCCATGTGAGTCACCTAACACATGTGGGAACTATCATTTGGAAACTAGCATGAAATATCTCATAAAATTACAAAAATATGAGTAATCATTCATGACTTATTTACATGAAAACAAAATTACATATCCTTTATATCTAATCCATACACCAATGACCAAAAACACCTACAAACACTTTCATTCTTCAATTTTCTTCATCTAATTGATCTCTCTCAAGTTCTATCTTCAAGTTCTAAGTGTTCTTCATATATTCTACAAGTTATAGTTATATAAAATCAAGAATACTTTCAAGTTTGCTAGCTCACTTCCAATCTTGTAAGGTGATCATCCAACCTCAAGAAATCTTTGTTTTTTACAGTAGGTTATCATTCTAATACAAGGTAATAATCATATTCAAAATTTGGTTCAATTTCTATAACTATAACAATCTTATTTCAAGTGATGATCTTACTTGAACTTGTTTTCGTGTCATGATTCTGCTTCAAGAACTTCGAGCCATCCAAGGATCCGTTGAAGCTAGATCCATTTTTATCTTTTCCAGTAGGTTTATCCAAGGAACTTAAGGTAGTAATGATATTCATAACATCATTCGATTCATATATATAAAGCTATCTTATTCGAAGGTTTAAACTTGTAATCACTAGAACATAGTTTAGTTAATTCTAAACTTGTTCGCAAACAAAAGTTAATCCTTCTAACTTGACTTTTAAAATCAACTAAACACATGTTATATATCTATATGATATGCTAACTTAATGATTTAAAATCTGGAAACACGAAAAACACTGTAAAACCGGATTTACGCCGTCGTAGTAACACCGCGGGCTGTTTTGGGTTAGTTAATTAAAAACTATGATAAACTTTGATTTAAAAGTTGTTATTCTGAGAAAATGATTTTTATTATGAACATGAAACTATATCCAAAAATTATGGTTAAACTCAAAGTGGAAGTATGTTTTCTAAAATGGTCATCTAGACGTCGTTCTTTCGACTGAAATGACTACCTTTACAAAATCGACTTGTAACTTATTTTTCCGACTATAAACCTATACTTTTTCTGTTTAGATTCATAAAATAGAGTTCAATATGAAACCATAGCAATTTGATTCACTCAAAACGGATTTAAAATGAAGAAGTTATGGGTAAAACAAGATTGGATAATTTTTCTCATTTTAGCTACGTGAAAATTGGTAACAAATCTATTCCAACCATAACTTAATCAACTTGTATTGTATATTATGTAATCTTGAGATACCATAGACACGTATACAATGTTTCGACCTATCATGTCGACACATCTATATATATTTCGGAACAACCATAGACACTCTATATGTGAATGTTGGAGTTAGCTATACAGGGTTGAGGTTGATTCCAAAATATATATAGTTTGAGTTGTGATCAATACTGAGATACGTATACACTGGGTCGTGGATTGATTCAAGATAATATTTATCGATTTATTTCTGTACATCTAACTGTGGACAAATAGTTGTAGGTTACTAACAAGGACAGCTGACTTAATAAACTTAAAACATCAAAATGTATTAAAAGTGTTGTAAATATATTTTGAACATACTTTGATATATTTGTACATATTTGTTATAGGTTCGTGAATCGACCAGTGGCCAAGTCTTACTTCCCGACGAAGTAAAAATCTGTGAAAGTGAGTTATAGTCCCACTTTTAAAATCTAATATTTTTGGGATGAGAATACATGCAGGTTTTATAAATGATTTACAAAATAGACACAAGTACGTGAAACTACATTCTATGGTTGAATTATCGAAATTGAATATGCCCCTTTTTATTAAGTCTGGTAATCTAAGAATTAGGGAACAGACACCCTAATTGACGCAAATCCTAAAGATAGATCTATCGGGCCCAACAAGCCCCATCCAAAGTACCGGATGCTTTAGTACTTCGAAATTTATATCATATCCGAAGGGTGTCCCGGAATGATGGGGATATTCTTATATATGCATCTTGTTAATGTCGATTACCAGGTGTTCACCATATGAATAATTTTTATCTCTATGTATGGGATGTGTATTGAAATATGAAATCTTGTGGTCTATTATTATGATTTGATATATATAGGTTAAACCTATAACTCACCAACATTTTTGTTGACGTTTTAAGCATGTTTATTCTCAGGTGATTATTAAGAGCTTCCGCTGTCGTATACTTAAATAAGGACGAGATTTGGAGTCCATGCTTGTATGATATTGTGTAAAAACTGCATTCAAGAAACTTATTTTGTTGTAACATATTTGTATTGTAAACCATTATGTAATGGTCGTGTGTAAACAGGATATTTTAGATTATCATTATTTGATAATCTACGTAAAGCTTTTTAAACCTTTATTGATGAAATAAAGGTTATGGTTAGTTTTAAAATGAATGCAGTCTTTGAAAAACGTCTCATATAGAGGTCAAAACCTCGCAACGAAATCAATTAATATGGAACGTTTTTAATCAATAAGAACGGGACATTTCAAAGCATGCTTTTGAAATGTAAAACATTTGATGTCGGTTATGACATAACCTTTTTATCGTGAATGCAACTTCTTTAATTACAGCATATAGTATTTAACCTTGTAATGATCCTGTTGTTGATAATTCGTACACGATGGTTTTGTACAGGGCATCACAGATTTGTTTGACCAACTCCAAGGCACGACGTATTTTTCTAAGATTGAATTACGGTCCGGCTATCACCAAATGCGGGTCCGTGAGGAAGATATTGAGAAAACGGCTTTTCGAACTCGTTATGGGCATTTTAAATTCGTAGTAATGCCTTTTGGTCTTACGAATGCACCGGCGGCATTCATGGATCTTATGAACCGAGTGTGCCAACCTATGTTGGACAAGTTAGTAATTGTGTTCATTGATGACATACTTGTCTATTCTAAGAGCATGAAGGAACATGAACGCCATTTGCGCGAGGTGTTGAAGACGTTGCGAAATGAGAAGTTGTATGCTAAATTCTCCAAGTGTGAATTTTGGCTAAGGGAAGTGCAATTCCTTGGCCATATTGTACACAAAGAAGGCATTCAAGTAGATTCGGGGAAGATAGAGACAGTAAAGAGTTGGGAACAACCGACTACACCTACGGAAATCCGAAGTTTTATCGGATTGGCCGGTTATTATCGTCAGTTTATCTAAGATTTTTCTAAAATTGCCTCTCCATTGACAAAGTTGACGAGGAAGAATGTGAGATTCAATTGAGAGAATGAGCAAGAAATTGCTTTTCAATTGTTAAAAGAGAAATTGTGTCAAGCTCCGGTCTTAGTGTTGCCGGAAGGTGTAGAAGATATGACGGTTTATTGTGATGCCTCATTAAATGGGCTCGGGTGTGTTCTAATGCAACGGGGTAAAGTCATTGCGTATGCCTCTCGACAATTGAAGGAACATGAAAAGAGATACCGGACTCATGATCTTGAATTGGCGGCGGTGGTGCATACGTTGAAAATTTGGCGCCATTACTTGTATGGTGTCAAGTGTACGATTTATTCGGATCATAAGAGTTTGAAACATCTTTTTGATCACAGAGATTTGAATTATCGTCAACGTAGATGGATGGATGTGGTAAAAGACTATGATTGTGAGATACTTTATCATCCGGGTAAGGCGAATGTGGTCGCGGATGTGTTAAGTCGAAAGAGTCAACATCCGGCGATACGAGTAGGATCGTTACGCATGATTATTACTAACGATTTTCTTGTAAAGCTTGGTGAAATACAAATTGAAGCATTCGTTAACAACAAGCATGAAGAATGAATCATGGGACAAACGAAATCTATTACCTTAGGCCCACATGGTTCGTTATCCTTTCAAGGAAGAGTGTGGGTACCTAAGATGGGGGATTACCGAAAGTGCTACTTGATGAAGCACATAAGTCAAAGTATTCCATTCATCCGGGTGCGACGAAGATGTACCTTGATTTGAAGAAAGAATATTGGTGGTCCGGCATGAAGCGTAATGTTGTTAAGTACGTTAAACAATGGGTCACGTGTTTGCAAGTTACGGCCGAACACCAAAAGACGTATGGTATGTTACAACCGCTAGAAATCCAAAAATGGAAACGGGAGCACATTACCATGGATTTCATTACAAAGTTACCAAAGACGGCGAGAACCCAATTTGATACGATTTGGGTGATATTTGATCGATTGACGAAGAGTGCTTTGTTCCTTCCCATTCGGGAAACGATTTCGTCGGAGACCTTATCGAAGTTGTTTATCAAAGAGGTGATATCGAGGCATGGAGTTCCTATATCTATTGTTTCGGATCAGGATACTCGTTTCACATCCCGGTTTTGGAATAAGTTTCATGAAGATATGGGTACACAATTGAAGATGAGCACGGCGTATCATCCTCAAACGGACGTTCAAACCAAACGTACGAATCAAACGTTGGAGGATATGTTGCGGGCGTGTGTCATTGATTTCGGTGGTAGTTGGGATGAGCACTTACCTTTAGTGGAATTCTCGTACAACAATAGTTACCATACTAGTATCGGGATGCCACCATACGAAATGCTTTATGGGCGAAGGTGTCGAACCCCGGTTTGTTGGGGTGAAGTGGGACAAAAGGACATCGGGAGTACCGATTTGGTTTTAGATACGAATAGTAAAATTGAGTTGATTCGAGCTCGATTAAAGGCGGCGCAAGATAGACAAAAATCTTATGCCAATAAACATATGTGATCGATTGAGTTCCAAGAGGGCGACATGGTGATGTTTAAGGTTTCGCCATGGAAGGGTATTATTTAGTTTCGAAAGCGGGGAAAGTTAGCTCTTCGATTTATCGGTCCTTTCAAAATCTTGGATCGTGTATGTGAAGTTGTGTATAAACTAGATTTAACCTAAGAGCTTTCAGGGATTCATAGCACATTCCATGTTTCCCATCTCCGTAAGTGTCTTGCGGATGACTCGACGTGGGTACCGTTGGATGAGATTTCGTTGAATAACAAGTTAGAGTTTGTGGAGGAACCGATTGCCATTCTTGATGAGAAGATTAAAATGTTGCATAATAAGGAGGTGAGGAATTTTAAAGTCCAATGGTGTCATCGAAGGGGTTCCGAGTTCACGTGGGAATCCGAAGAATTTGTTTTGGTGTATCTTCCTGCTTGTCATGCGGCTTGGATTGTGAGGACGCAATCCGAATCAAGTGGGGGAGAGTTGTAAGACCCAAGTTCGAATTGTATATAATGTGTGTGTATATATATATATATATATATATATATTAAAACTGGCTGTTTCAGTTTCAGCATTGGGCCGCGGCGCGGCCAACAGGCCCGCAGCGCGGCTAGCGTATGGTGGAGATTCCTTGTTTATTTAAATTGAAGAGGTGCAATTTGGTACTTTCACTTGTTGAACGACTTTAAGGCCCCAAGGTCAGTTTGGTGGGTGTCATTACTCCATTTTCATTTACCTTTTCCCTTTCCACTTTAATAGAGAGAGAGAGGAGATTCTAGTGTGAGAAAGCTCAATCAAAGGTGGAAGAAGCTTGTTTTGGGTTTAAGCTCGAGTTTTAAAGTTGTTCATCTAGTCACTAGCTACGTTGTGATTATGGTGGTAAGTCCTAATCTTAATTTCCTTATTTTAAAGTTTGGGTTAGTGATGAACATAAAACCCATTTTTTAGTGATTTGGGGGTTTTTGGGTAAGATTGAGTCATTTGGGGGTTTCAGGTGATAAATGGTGTTTATGGGTCTTAAATGGTTGTAAATCACTAGCACACCTTGTTGATTTTGTAAATGGGTGTTCTTTGGGTTAGGGGTGATCCAAATGGGTGTGTCGATTTTGAAATGGGTCAATGAGTTTTAAATGACCTAGTGGTGTGTAGTTGGATGATTTAATGCCATGGTCGCAAACTTAGTGATAATTGGTGATTTAGGCCTATGTTTGGAGTTGTAAGTGCAAATGATGAACATTTGCACTAGGTGTCCTTTTGGGCGGGTCGGAAGCCCTATTCGGATAAGTGTTGATTTATGTTAATGTAATAGGTGATCTCATTGACGGTTCAAGAGCTTATTTGCCTACCTTCGTTTTGGATTAAGGTGAGTGGAATAATTATATGCGTAGGTATATAATGTATTTATTTGTGTAGCGCGGGATGTGAAGTGTCGATGTGTTAAGACACCACGTTTCACGTGAAGAGTGAAGTGTCGACGTGCTAAGACACCACTCCAAAAATTATGAAGGGTGAAGTGTCGACGTGTTAAGACGCCACCCGGAGTGAATTATCGACGTGTTAAGATGCCACTCCAAGAACTATCACGGGTGAAGTGTCGACGTGTTAAGACGCCACCTGTAGGGTTAGTGTATGACGTGTTAAGTACTCTAATGGTTGTTATGAACACCAGTGGGAAATTCGAGTACCATTCCTTGTACTATTAGTTAACCATGGTTATGTGTTGTGGTGTAGCATATTATATTTTGAGTTATATATGCTATTGAATTGTGCTAGCTTGTGGTATTGAAGTTTTAGCATTATACTTTGCGATGGTATGCTATATAAATTGCTAGAGTGTGTGAGGTAATTGTATATGTGATTGCAATTAAATAGGTTATATATGTATGTGTATAATTATTGCATTCACTAAGCATTTTGCTTACCCTCTCGTTGTTTACTCTTTTTAGGCTCCGGCATGGATAAAGGCACGGGTATTCGGTTGGACTAGCGGGCTCCCTATATGTCTACGCTAGAGAATTGCTTTGAAGTTCGACCTAAGTTTGGGTAGTTTAACCCCAAACACCATGCTCGAGTTTTGTTTCTTCTTTAAACTTGTAGGGTCGAAACTTATTATTTTGGTTTGTAAATGGGCGAATGTTGCCCGGTGGTTAAATACTTGAAAGGGAGTCTTAAAACTCGTGAACTTGATTTAGTTATGTGGCGGGGAGTCTTTTGAATTGTTGTTTGTCGTTTAATACAATTTTCGGGACTTGTGTAAATTCTTTAAGTCGGAATGAGCAAAACAGTGGAGCCGCGCCGCGCGGAATAGTGTATTTTGTTAACAGGATTTTTGGAAGGGACTGACCATCAGCAAATCTGGTGAACCGCGCCGCGGCTAATCAAGGCGCGCCGCGCCTTGATACTGATAGTCTTGTTTTTTTTTTTTTTTTTTTTTTAAAGGGGGTTTTGCGTTGATTTCGGGTTGGGTCGTTACACGAAACTATGTGCAATTCACTTGTTCCAAAAAAGCTTGAAATTTTTGTTTGACGAGCGGTTCAAAGGCATATACCTACGAGGTTGGAGCTTGACAAACGGGGCATAGATTTACATAGTACTAGATACCCACTATGTGACGATGGCCTCGAATCCATGGAACACATGCTAATCTTTTGCACATATGCGTATGAGGTTTGGGTTCGAGTATTTTCATGGCGGGGTCTCGGTAATGTGTATAATCTTAGCATCAATGAAATTCTTCGGGGAAACAATTCGGTTTCGATGACAACTTTAGGTAAGAAAATTTGGCAAGCAATTGAATGGGTTTGCACATACTTAATTTGGAGCAATAGAAGCAACAAGGTCTTTCGTGGCTAGAGTTGGAGCATTCCGGTAGCTTTCAACGAAGTCCAAGTAAAGTCTTTCGAGTGGATATCGCATCGTTTAAAAGGAATGAAATTCGATTGGCTCTCTTGGCTTAATGATCCTAGTGTTTATCTAAGTTTGATGTAATTTTCTACTGATCGTGGTAGATCGTGTTTTTGTTATACATCGAGTGTATAGTCCTTAATAGGTTGGTTTGCTATCTTTGCAAACTTGCTTGAACTCTTTGTACTGATTATTGATTGCAATATATTTGTTCTTGCTTTTCAAAAAAAAAAAAAAAAAAAAAAAAAAAAAATTCTAAACTTTAATTTTAATGGTATAAGAATAACAAATTACTTATCCCTTTATCCACAAAAGGTGCTTATCCTTGACATATATATATATATATATATATATATATATATATATATATATATATATATATATATATATATATATATATAGGGCATGTTCAAACGAGAACTACAAAAAAGACAAGAACTGCGAGAACTTTTTTATTTTATAATTTCTATGCATTTAAATGCAACAAATTAGATGCAAATGTTAATTAATGCTCATATCATTAACAACCCAACGTTCATTAGTACAAATTACATGTTAGATTGTTAATTATATGAAACTGTTCACATGTTCAGAAACAAATTTGTGCATGTGAACATGAAACTATATATTTGATTATATACGTAAAATATAAATGTTTTCATACTATTTTATGTTCATTTTTACTTTCTATCAATATTTATGTGTAATTCAATCTAGTTACATGTGAAAACCTTTATAAATCAAAAGTTCTCACGGTTCTCGCCTTTTTTGAAGTTCTCATTTGAACTTTTGACTATATATATAGCGAAGATGGCTTCATAACATCACTTCTCAGCAAAAATAGCAAAACAATAAGGATAGCAGATCACTTTGCCAACTTTAAAAGGAGAGATTTATGATCCGCTATTACCACAAAGGAAAGATAACAAATATAGAATGTCTATGAGCCTTATGATCTTTCACTCCCAGAATGTGCTTTAATGCAAGGAAGCACTTCCCGAACATCTATATCTAGGCCTTTAAAACCCGAATGCTCCCTTCTTGTTTAAGACTTATTAAATAAGACGTGTCTTAATTAAAAAAAATGCAAATGAAATGTGAATTTCCATTTAAATCCTCAGTTTTTAATAATTGTTATGTTAACTACGCACATATAAGGTTAAATTAGTAAATTTAATTATTTGGACGGTTATTTAGGTAAACAAAATGATAATAATTTATTCGTCAATTATTTTTTTCGAACATCGTATATATATTCAGACAAAAAGTCTTAATTTTTTCAGACGGTTCACATGAATGCATCCAAAACTATATTAACATACAGTTTGCACAAGAAATTTGGCGATGCACAATACATGTACCTTCGTCATTCAAAACTTAAATGAGGTTGCACTGGAACAAATGCATCGCTTCAGTCTTTTATATTTATGAAAACAAAATCAGGGATGCATTATACATCAAAATATATAACAGAATATATCATCAAATTATATAAAATATGATCCAAATTTATTTTAAATTTATTAATATACTTTCAGTTTCGAATGCAGAATCTGGACGCACTCGCATTTGTGGCTAAAAGTATGTTACCAAATTATTATCTATATGCTATAGATGCATTGTCAATCGTCGATGTTATATGTAACGTCACTTTGTACCGTTGTTACATCGAATTATTATCGCGTGTAAAATTAATGTAGATTTAGATTAAGATGCTAAATATATTATACATGCAATGCAACTAGTGAGAAATAAATGAAAGATACGATTAGGGATGACAATGGTCACCCGATCCAGCGGATATCCTCTGATTCACCCGCTTCGTGATGGATATGGATGAACCTAAATTGTAAGACCAGTTTATTCGTACGATGTATATATGAAGAGCACGCACGACATATAACGAATATATATATATATATATATATATATATATATATATATATATATATATATATATATATATATATATATATATATGTAAAGAATGAATATATGTGTATCGAGTATGTATATATGTTGTATATATATATATATAGTGTACAAGGGTTGAACGAAGGGTTGTATAATTGTATAAAGCTGATTGTAGGATGCGTGTATGAAGTGTACCAAGCGTGTACATGTTGCTTGTTCGAATGTCGAAGAAAACTTGACGTTGTTTGAGTTACAAGGTGTGTACGTACCTTTTAGACCCCAAATAAAGTTTGAGTTGATGTATCAAAACTTTACCATTAGAAAGGAAATCTTATTACGTTTCCAACGATATTTGATTCATCAAAAACGGAGTTACGGTCAAAAAGTTATGGCCGAAACAAGTTGCTGAAGTTCGCCACGACGCGACTTTTGCCTATTTTGAGGGTCAGAAGGCTTGGAAATGTGAACTGAAATCACCCTTTAATCCACGGCTCTGAGGGTTTACTCTGCGACGCGACGATAGACACGATCTGATGTTTTTCAGCCTTTTAATGAGTTTAATGAAGGGTAAAGTTGTCTTTTTGCTTATGAACGGTTTGAGGGCCACATATCTGGCCAAAATCTTATCCCCACCTCATTTTCTTCATTCTCCTTCCCTCTCACTCGCACACCAAACCCTAGAGAGAGAGAGAGAGAGTAAAGAGTTTAGAGAGAGAAAGCTCGAATCGGGGAAGAAGAAGAGTGTTTTGGGTCGGGTCACAAGAGTTAAAGTTGTTCTCCTCGTTCACGGCTACGTTTTGGTAGTGTTGGTAAGTTCTAACTCTGAATTTCATTGTTTGATTTGATATTCAAAGTTAGGGTTTGAACTTGGTTTGTTGAGAAACCCATTAAAACTCATGAAGTGAGTTTAGTGTTGCTAGTAATCGGGTTTTATAGTGTCGTTGGTGAATGTTTTGGTCAAGTTTAAGGCTTGCAAAATGAGTTTAATCACTAGGTTTAGTGATTATGGAAGTATTGAAACACATTTGGGCTTATTTGGTTGACTAATTTTGAATTGGGTCAGAATTAGGGTTTATGTGTCAAATTGGGTTAGTTAAGGGTTTAACACTTGTGATTTGGTTTAATTGGTGTATTAGGGCCATTTTCACTTGTGTTAGTGATTATTGGTTAGTTTGGGCATTTTTATGACTTTGGTCAAAATGGGTAAACTGAATTGGGTCAAACTTGATGATGACACTAGTTTTGGTCAAAGGGATGTTAAACACTTTTGTTAAGTGTTAAATGTCGTTTTTGAATGAAAGTAAACGTGGGAAGTGATTTTGGGTTAAAATGATATTTTTTTAACATAAGTCAAACGTGGTCAAAAGTAATATGGGTCAATATTGCACGTGTTGGGGTTTTTGGTGTATTTGGTGTTTGAAATGATTACTACTAAGTAGTAATCTAATGTTAAGACCTAGGTTTGGTCTAATTGGTGTAAAGTATGATTTGGGCTAAATTGTACTTTGTTGTGGGGTTTGAATTACCACCCGTAGTGGTAGTTGGTGAAGTCCACTTTAGGTGTCTAAATTGGCGGATTGTGGAGGTAGGTATAAACCCTTGGTTAAGGGTGTTGGCATCAAATCCTCTTGTAGAGAATGTATGTTGAATATGTGTATACCTATATGCGTATTATAGGTAAAAGGTTTGCTCGGTTACGTTTGGAGGAGATTTACATACAAGACTTGTGCGGGCATTTCGAGGTGAGTGGAATAATTATGTGTGTACATATATAATGTATTTATTTGTGTAGCGTGAGATGTGAAGTATCGACGTGTTAAGACACCACATTTCACGTGACGAGTGAAGTGTCGACGTGTTAAGACACCACTCGGAGGTGAAGTGTCGACGTGTTAAGGTACCACTCCGAGAAGTATGACGGGTGAAGTGTCGACGTGTTAAGACACCACTCGGGAGTGAAGTATCGACGTATTAAGATGCCACTCCAAGAACTATTACGGGTGAAGTGTCGACGTGTTAAGACACCACTCTGGGAAGTATGATGGGTGAAGTGTCGACGTGTTAAGACACCACTCGGGAGTGTAGTATCGACGTGTTAAGATGCCACTCCAAGGACTATTGCGGGTGAAGTGTCGACGTGTTAAGATGCCACTCGGGGTGAAGTATTGACGTGTTAAGATGCCACCCGTGGGGTTAGTGTACGACGTGTTAAGTGCACTAACGGTTGTTACGAACACCGATGGTCTTTTACGAGTACCATTCCCTTGTACGATTGGTTAACCATATGGTTTGTGTATATGTTGTAGTGTAGCATTTTATATTTTGGCGTATATGCTATTGTTTATACTAGTTGTGGTATTGGAGGTTATTAGCTTTATACTTGGAATTAGTATGCTAATTATATTGCTAGCATGTATGCGGTATGTGAGTAAGTTGTATCGACCCGTAAAAATCGTCATTGACGACGCCGTCTACTTAGGTCCCGTTACGTGGTCATAATTCTTTAAAACAATGTTTGACCAAAATATGTCGCATTCATTTCAAATGTAAAGATGTTTCAAAGTTTACAAAGTAGTTCAACGACTAATACGATACAACATTTTTAAGTACAAATGAAACATGATTTAATGTAAAGTCAAAAGACGCTCTATGTATGCAAGTATACTCGACATCCAAGCAAATATCAAAATAGAGTGCGGAAGCATGTAACACATATCGTTCAAGGACCTGAGAAAAACATAGAAAATCTGTCAACGAAAACGTTGGTGAAATCATAGGTTTAGTAAGTGAGTACGTAAGTAAGTAAGTTGAACCACAAGATTTATTACATTGAAGTAATAGTAAAATCATTCTAAAAATTGTTATCACGAGCACCCAATTATCAAGGCTTAACTAACGTTACCCCATCACATAGTGTTAGAACATACACATTATTCTCAAAAATATATTTCATTCGCATAACGGTAGCGAACCGTTCGAATGAGGGTTTGTCAAATCCATATGGCCATACAACATAAGTTCTCGCTTACACCCAGCAAGTGTAACTAATGATAATCGAATTGAGGCATTTTTGTTCTAACTCATACGTAGAATGTTTGTTTTTGTACTTGTGTTCACATTGTAAAACGAAACATTTATGTTTTCTCATCCCAAATGTAAGTATAAAAGAGTAAAAGTGGGACTATGATCTCACCTCGACTGCACGAGTATAAAGGTACTTCACAAAGTAAACGCGTGCATGAAAGTTGTTTAGTATTGTCCTAAACAAGTAAGTTGTATCAATTAACCGGTTACGACACAAGGTCGGGCAAAATGTGTTCAATTAGTCCTATGGCTCGTTACGACTCGATTTATATAGCATGTGAATCAAGTTGTCAAGTTTCATGCAAGATATAAGCATAAAAGCACGTTAGAACGATTGCATAAGTGTTTGGTTAAGTTTGACTAAAAGTCAAACTTAGTCAAAGTCAAAGTCAAAGTCAACGGGGTCGGATCGGGTATCCGACAATTTTTCTATGAAAGATAAGCATATATAAGTATGTTGGCCAAGTTTCATGTTAATCGGAGGTGCGTAGCATAGTTAGAATTAAACGGAAAGGTGACTTTTTGGACAGCCGGTGCCGGGAGCACCGCTCAAGGTTTTGGAGCGCCGCTCAGGGTATCTGTTCAGCAAATCTGGGCAGTTTTGATTTATGCACAAATCCAACTTCAAACAACCATAACTAATGAACCGTAAACATTCAAAACAAGTATCTTATATCGTTGGAAAGGTAATTTAACGAGGAATACAACTAATTACTTTTCATCAAATAAAAACATCATTTACAATAACCGATTTCTCGTCAAGTGATCATTAAAAGTCCATTTTCAAAGTTTCAAGTTCATAAATTGCATAAGATGATTCGGGAACTTAATACACACATATAATACACTGTTTCGCAGGTAATTATGCATACAATACTATTAAACACTTATAAACCACATTGCAAGGCTTTTAATGCATCATAAATCACATTTAAGGCTACCAAACCCTAATCAAAAATCATAAAATCCTTAATCATGTTAATGAGGCTTTTCCAAGTCAACCTACATACCAAATTGAAGCTAGTGATGCTAGTAACACATTTAATACATACATTTTTAACATCTAACAACATATGATCAACCAAACTCAAGATTAATCAAGCCATTTTTCAAGTTTAAGCTAGTTACATAGAAATAGCAAGAACAAGCAAATAAATCACATAATCATGTTAGACTTGAGCCATAGACACTAATTAACACACTTTTAAGTTTTAAAGATCAAGAATAAGAAAATTAGTGTTTTTAGAAAGTTACCCAAACGAGATGAAGCTGGTATGGATTCGAAGAGGAAGATGCAAGGATTTCGAATATGTAATTTTTTTGAGTTGAGGCTTGCTAGATCTTGAGTAGATGATGAATCTTTGTTGAAGATCAAAAGGATATAAAAGTGGAAGTAATATTTTGAGAGAGATTGGAAAAGAAAAATAAATGGAAATGAGTGGTGGTGGAGAGGTGGTTGACTAGTTGACCTAGTCACCACTTTGGCCACTTTACACGATTAGTCCCTCAAGTATTAAAAGCGGGTGCGCGAATTAACCGAACAAACATTTTAAAAACGCTAGAGCGAACGAGAGATGTTATAATTAAATGAAAAAAATATTAAGAACATTAGCTAACGGAGGATACGAATTTAGATAGCGAAAGATATTATCAAAATAAAAAGACGGGCGTTAAAATAATTTAATGGAAAAATGCGGGATGTTACATTACCCACACCTTAAAAGAAATTTCGTCCCGAATTTTAGTTGGAAGCAATAGTCGATGTCCCTTCCTCGAGACCTTGCGTTGTCAATTCTACGAATAAGTGAAGACACTTCCTTTTCATTTGGTCTTGTCTCTCCCACGTAAACTCGGGTTCTCTTTTGGCATTCCAACGAACTTGGACAGTCGGGGTTTTACGTTGTCTTAAGGTTTGGTTTTACGATCCATAATTTCAACCGGTTCTCCTATAAAGTGGAGTTTGTCGTCAATAGTAAGCTCATCTAAAAGAATAACAAGTTCCTGTTCCGCAGGACACTTCTCTAAGCGGGTCCAATACGCCCCAAGATTTCAAAAGGATCAATATCGCGGATTTAACTTCCTTCGTTTTCCAGAAACGGATTACACCTTTCCAAGGTGCGACTTTTAACATTTCGCAGTTACCCACTTGGGATTCGAGAGGTTTACGTCTAACATCGGCATAGCTCTTTTGGTGACTACGGACCATCTTGAGCCCTTCTCGGACTTGAACGATCTTAACGGTTATTTCTTGAATGAGTTCGGATCCAGTGATTTGCTTGTCACCTACTTCGTCCCAGCGAATAGAAGAACGACAATTGCCACCATATAAAGTTTCGAAGAGGTGCGGCGTTAATACTCGGATAATAGCTATCGTTGTAAGAGGAAACAACTAAAGGTAACAATACAAGTTTGTAATATGTCTTTCCAAGATTTGAATCGTACATTTGCTTGGTCCGTCGGGTTGTAGATGATACGCGGTACTCATGTCTAAACGTGTCTCAAGGCTTCTTGTAAATCTAGAAGTGAAATGAGCATTTCGATCTGAGATAATTGACAATGGTACACCGTGTTGGAATAGAATCTCTACAATGAATAGTTGTGCAAGTTTTTCCTATCTCGTCGGTTTCTGAATACGTTTAATAAGGTTATTCCCCTTCGTGGTGAAAGCTGGTATAGTGTGGGAGTCTCTTTCCATTGAGAGATCGGATGGTAAGATTTCCTTATACGGAAGTATGAGTGTAATGATAAGAGGAGTTTTCATTTTTGGATATAGTCGCATCACACGTCTTGTGGTCAAATGTTGAGACTTGGTAGAAAACGAGGTAGTACACGTAGTTATATATGTTTTGGAGTCGAGTAGTAGCTAGCCATATATCGGAAGCATAAGGACGATAAGTCAAAGAAGAAAGAGGTATCCTTGGATTATGTGTTATCTTAGGTTCCAATAATATCAGACGGTAACAGTGAATTAACAGAGTTATGTAATGTGGTACGTGGTGATGAGAAGATTGATCGGGTCCATAATTAAGTATTCCAATTCTTCGTGCAAAATAACAAATTTCAGTTTCCTTGATTTCAAGTCGAGAGAGGATGCCTTATAGGCGTTCACTTAGAAGTATTTTCATATCTGATGTGTCATTTTGTGCTACACGAATTTGGCTAGTAAGGTTGGTGTGAATAATCACGTTCAAGGTTTAGACATGGAGAGGTTTAATTCTTCCCTTCGTGAGTTAACGAGGTTAGAGGACAAGCAATACGAGAAAAGGTTGGGAACGAATCTTCGGTAATAACCGACGAGATCCAAGATTTTACGAATACGAGTCAGAGTCATGAGGGTTTTCTGATTACGTGTGGCTTCGATGTTTGCGAGGTCTACTTTAATACCCTGACCACTAACAACATGGTTTAGGAATTGGACTTCGTTTAACCAAAATTCACACTTGGAGAATTTGGCATAGGGTTGCTCTTTTCTCAAAAATTCGAGCGTAGGACGGAGATGTTGTTCGTTTTCTCTTTCGCTTTTTGAATAGGTTAAGACATCATCTATGAATACGATAATGGATTTGTCTAGATAAGCTTGCATACGCGATTCATAAGATCCATGAACACGGAAGGAGCCTTAGTTAAACTGAACGACACTAAAAGAAATTCATAACTATCGTAGCGAGTTCGGAAAGCAGTTTTGGAGACATCTTCTCCCTTAACCCTCAATTTATGATAACCGGAATGGAGGTCGATTGGAATACACACGAGATCCTTGTAATTGATCAAGAGGTCATCGATACGGGGAAAAGGATATCGGTTCTTAACCGGAAATTATTTAGTTCACGATAATCTATACATATTTGTAGGGAAACATTTTCTTCTTAACGAATAGGTTTTGAGCTCCCTAGTTCTATAGGTTTCAAGTCAATTTCAAACTTCTTATCCAAAAAGTTTAACGTACACCCCCCGATAAAATTTGTCGGTACGCAATAGTTTTCCATCGATCACTTGAATGGCATAAGTAATATCTAGGGGGAGTGGTGGAGTGCAAAGAGTATGAGCCAATGCCTTGGATACAAAACATTTATCGGCACCCGAATCGAATAAACAAGAAACATAACAGTGTTTGAGAAGAACGTACCTATGACTAGTTCATTGTCATCTCGGGCATCCTTGGCATTAATGTTGAAAGCTCAACCGCGTGCATTGGTTTTAGCTTTATTCCTTGGGCATGCATTTCTAAAATGACCCGGTTGGTCACATTTATGACAAACACCCGTTTCTGGTGCATTGGGCTCCTTTTGAGCGACGGGGGCGGTACTTTTACAATATTTGGCCAAATGGCCACTTCTTCGACACTTGCTACAAAATGGTTTGCCACACTCACCAAAGTGATGCTTGTGGCACTTGTCACAAAAAGGTATATTTTCGGTATAACTTGTAAGAACCAGTTTTCCTCAGTTGTTTGGGACGCCGTCCAGAAGGATGGGACGCCGTCCCAATGTGAAGGGCTGGACACCGTCCAGACTCTTTGGACACCGTCCAAATGGTCTGGCGGGCCAGCTGACATGTTTTAGATATTTAAATAGGTATTTTGGTCTTTTCACTTGTTGAACGAATCTAAGACCACAAGATCAGTTGGTGGAGCCTCATTCACTCCACTTTCAACTACCATACCTCTTCCACTTAAATTCTAGAGAGAGAGAGTGATTCTTGTGTGAGAAAGCTCAAATCGAAGAGGAAGAAGCTTGTTTCGGGTTAGAGCTCGAGTATTAAGGTTGTTCATCTCCTCACTAGCTACATTTCGATTGTAGTGGTAAGTCTTAACCTTGATTTCCTAGTCTTAATTGTTTAAGGGTTAGGGTTTGGGTCATAGATGAACATAAAACCCATTTATTAATGATTTGAGGGTTTTTGGGTAAGTTTGGGTCATGAGGACTCAAAGATGACTAACCTAGGGTTTTGAAATGCTAAATGAGTTTATGAGTCTTAAATTGGTTAGTTAACTACAAGCACACCTAGATGTTATGTAATTGGGTATTATTTGGGTATGTGATGACCCAAATGGGTGTGTAAACCTCGAAATGGGTAAAACGGGTCTTTGATGACCTAAATTGTCTTGCTAGTATGAAAATGTGATAACCTTGTGATTATATGGCTATTAAGACCATAAATGACTAGAGATAGGGTTTTGGTGAAGTTGACCCATTATTAGGGTTAAGTGTGCAAATGGGTCGGAATTGCACCATTGGGTCAAAAAGACTCTAGAATGTTGAATGAGTTGGTTGACCAACTTGAGTTGTGATTGATTATGTGCTAAATGTAATAGGTAGATTACATTGAAGTTGCAAGCTCGGTTATCTTTCACAAAAGGCTCTAAGGTGAGTGGAATAATTATATGCGTAGATATATAATGTATTTATTTATGTAGCGTGAGATGTGAAGTGTCGATGCGCTAAGACACCACGTTCACGTGACGAGTGAAGTGTCGATGTGCTAAGACGCCACTCAAAGTAATATGACGGGTGAAGTGTCGATGTGTTAAGACGCCACCTGGGGTGAAGTGTCGATGTGTTAAGACGCCACCAAGAGTGAAGTATCGATGTGCTAAGATGCCACTCCAAGAAAGTAAAGGATGAAGTGTCAACGTGTTAATACGCCGTCCAGGGTGAAGTATCGACGTGTTAAGATGCCACCCCAAGCAATATGAAGAGTGAAGTGTCGACGTGTTAAGACACCACTCGGAGTGAAGTATCGATGTGTTAAGATGCCACTCCAAGAACTATCACGGGTGAAGTGTCGATGTGTTAAGACGCCACCCGGGGTGAAGCATCGACGTGTTAAGATGCCACCCGTGGGATTAGTGTACGACGTGTTAAGTACTCTAATGGTTGTTATGAACACCGATGGGAAATTCGAGTACCATTCCTTGTACGAATGGTTAACCATGGTTATTGTGTTGTAGTGTAGCGTATTATATTGTTCGGATTATATATATATGCTATTGTTGTGCTAGCTTGCGGTATTGGAGGTTAATAGCTTTGTATTTGAGATTATAAGCTAATTGTGTTGCTAGCATGTATGCGATATGTGAGTAAGTGATTGCGAGTAGGTATATTATATATGTATGTGTATAATTATTGCATTCACTAAGCGTTAGCTTACCAGTGGTTTACCTTTTTAGGCTCCGGTGTGGACAAAGGCAAAGGTAATCGATTGGATTAGTGGTCTCCTGCTTGTTTTGATAGGAGATGCTTTTGGTGTTTAGCTTTTGAAGTATGACCGAGATTGGGTAGTTTAACCCCAAACACCGTGCTCTAGGTGTCGTTTGGAACTTAAAGTATGATGGTCGAAACTTGTATTTTGAACGAATTTCGTAAAACTGGATATTATGGGCCCGGTGTTGTAAAACTCGTTTTGATGATGAAAATCTCTTAGTTTTACTTATTATAACATGTTGTGAAAAGGTTTTCGTTTAAAAGTATCAGGAAGCGGGATTTCCGCTCGTGTAATTTGGAACCCGAGATTAGAACCTGACAGTTCATTGGGACGCCGTCCCAATTGTTTGGACGCCGTCCAAGTCTTCAGTACTGGACGCCGTCCAAGAATCTGGACGCAGTCCAGATGTACTAGTCCAGATTTTTTTTTTGGGTGTGTTTTTGGTATAACGAGGTCGGGTTGTTACAAGTGGTATGAGAGCATGGTCTAAGGGATTTAGGTGACTTGAGATAGGTGCCTAGACTTAGACTTTAATGTGTATGCGTTTAATGCGGGACTTGTAGGAGACGGGTCGGACCGGGTGTTGATTAGTGCTTAGGTTTATGTAAACTTACCTTGTGCTAATTATTTTGTGTTGTGGTAGCAATCATCAAGCGAGATAGACGTTGTACTAGCAAGTTAATGCGACGTGCTCGCGTAACAATGATTAGCTACCATTGTTACGGGTTCAAATCGTGTCAAGCAAGCGATGTACGACGACTGTTGAGCTAGATGGGGTAGTGTGGTGTATATGTATATACGTATGTGTTAAGTCCTTTCGTTTCGTTGCTTAATCTTTTTCATTTTATAGAATGAAGACGAGGAATGGACCCGAACATGATAATGGAGGTACGAGCGAGGACTCCGATTTTACGGCCAAAGTCAAGGCCATCTTTAAACGTCAAAAGGCGGAGTTTCTCGAAGATGTTAAGAAGATGTTCCTAGATATGATTGACGAGCAACTAGTCAATGTGGTAAAGGAGCAAGTTAAGGCCATTCTTCACGAAGATGATGTGGGAAGACGGGACTTTTTCTATAAGAATTTCAAGGATTCTCAACCTCCCACCTTTGAAGGTGAACGAGACCCTCTCAAGTGTGCCCGTTGGATCTCCGATATGGAGGGGCCTTCCGTACTTGTGAATGTCCTCTCGATAAAAAGATAAGGTACGGGTGTAATATGTTGAGGGGCGATGCCAAGTTGTGGTGGGACGCAAAGCTCCAAGTTTATGGTGAAGAGCAATGCATGGAATTCACGTGGGATGAATTCAAGTCCGAATTTTTCAAAGAATACCGAACTTAGGCCGATCTTACTAAGCTTAAGGACGAGTTACGTTCCTTGAGGCAAGGGTCGATGGATTTGAACACTCTCAAATCCGTGTTTTTGTCCAAGACCCAATTTTTCCCGGAGTATGTCGGGAACGATAAGATGTTGAAGGAAGACTTCTATCGAATTTTAAATGACAACTATCAAGAGAAGATTAGCGTAACGGTGGTAAAGACTTTTGATGAGTTGTTTGATATGGCCAAAGGCTTTGAGGCGCTTGTGATGAGGAAGAGTGGCTTCACTTTTGGCAAGAGAAAGAGTGAAGGTTCGAGCCATTCAAAATTTTCAAACAAAAAGAACAAGAAGGGTTCCGGTAATGTTAGTAATGGGAAGAAGGGTGCTTCCAGGGATTTTTCTTATTCGTGCTACAATTGTGGACAAAAGGGTATGGCTAGGGGTCGCAATTATTTGATGACGAACGATGAAGCCAAACAATATAATGAAGTTGTCTCATGTACTTTCATGGTTAACTCTAATCCGGGGAGGATACTCTTTGATAGTTGTGCTAACTTGTCGTTTGTGTCACCAAAATTTGTGCGTAAACTTAATAAACCGTTAGCTAAGTTAAGTCGTCCGGTAGGAGTCAAAATAGCGGACGGCAAGACGGTGCTAGTGGTTGACGTGTGTAAAAATTGTAATGTTGTGTTTGGTGCCGAAAACTTTAAAATTGATCTCATCCCGATGACTTTGGGTGATTTTGATGTTG
Source organism: Rutidosis leptorrhynchoides (assembly GCF_046630445.1). NCBI lineage: Eukaryota > Viridiplantae > Streptophyta > Magnoliopsida > Asterales > Asteraceae > Rutidosis > Rutidosis leptorrhynchoides. The sequence goes on along the minus strand of NC_092337.1, from coordinate 442,052,700 downwards.
TCGTTGGTATGGATTGACTCGATCGTAATAGAGCCGATATTGCATGCCATGAAAAATCTATTCGTATGAAGACCCCTAGTGAGGGAGAGTTAATTATTCATGGTGATAAGTGAAGAAGACTTGTGCCGATATGCACTTTTGCACGGGCACGTCGTTTCCTTGTTATGGCATGGCTTTTCTTGCCCATGTTGTTGATACTCGTGATAAACCACCACTCATTCGTGAAATTCCGGTGGTTAATGAATTTGAAGATATTTTTCCGGATGAGTTACCGGGTGTTCCGGCGAAAAGACAAGTTGAATTTCGCATTGAGTTGGTTCCGGGGGCTACCCCCATTGCTAAAACTCCTTATCGTTTAGCGCCGACGGAAATGCAAGAGTTGTTAAATCAAACCCAAGAATTACTTGAAAAGGGTTTTATTCGACCGAGTGCTTCGCCATAGGGCGCTCCGGTTTTATTCGTAAAGAAGAAGGATGGTAGTATGCGGATGTGCATCGATTATCGGGAGTTGAACAAAGTGATGATAAAGAATCGTTATCCATTGACTCGGATTGACGATTTGTTTGACTGATGTCGTGCGAGGTGTACGTGAAATACTATATATTTTTGATACGAAAAGTGATACAAACTACACAAGTTTTAATTATTTATTTACAAAATGGATATACCTAAACCTTGCTACAACACTATAGGCAGTGTACCTAATCGTAGAGTAGTATAGTTTTTAGTAAGTCCGGTTCGTTCCACAGGGAGCGGGCTTATTGCACACTATATTTTTAAACAACAATATTTGTACAAAATATATATATATATATATATATATATATATATATATATATATATATATATATATATATATATATATATATATATATATATATAATAATATATAAAATGGGGTTTACCGTTTAATGACCGGTTTGTCGATTTATATTTTAAGCGAAGCGTAAAGTAAATGACGATATTTAACTAACAATATAAAATAAATAACAATAATTAAAATGACAATAAATAAAAGTACGAGGAAATATGAAATAAAATATATTATGCTTATTTAAGCTTCCGTAACCATGATGTTTGACGTGTTGATTTTAAGTTTTATGCCCATGGGTTAATTGTCCTTTGTCCTGGATTATTTAATATGTCCGTCTGGTTTTTGTCCATAACGGTCCATCGGTCATAAATTTAAAGTGCGAGTGTCCTCGTCAAATTATCCTTATACCCGAAGTCAAATATTCCAACTAATTGGGGACTTAAACTGTAACAAGGTTTTATTACTTTGTTTAATAATTACACCAGGATATCGACTGCGTGTAACCCAAGGTTTTAATACTTTGTTATCAATTATGCCAAGTGTCCTTGTACATAATTTCACCCCTGTTAAAATAATTCTAGTGACTATTAATCCATTCCCGTGTCCGGTTAAATGAACGATTATTCGTACATATAAATACCCCGCCCATCGTGTCCGATCGAGTGTATGTGGTTATTTATAGGTACATCCAATTGTAAATCTTTATATTAAAATTAACAAACTATCATTTAGTTAAACAAATATAAAGCCCATTAACAGCCCATAGTCTAATTTCCACAAGTGTCGTTCTTTTGTCCAAACCCCAATTATGGTACAAAGCCCAATTACCCCGTCTTTAATATTTAGTCCAACATCATGATTACTTTGGCTCAAATAAGCATAATAATAACTTAAGTACGAGACATTAATTTAAAAAGGAGAACATAACTTACATTGAGTATTTATCGCGTAGTGTTACACGGACAGAATTTCGACTTCAAAAACCCGTAAAATAACCTTTACATAAGCCGAACTAATCTAATATAAAACTACCCTATACTATATATATTATATATATATATATATATATATTTATTTATTACAGAGTATTATTATTATTATTATTTTTTATCGAACGAATGCATGGCCTTTTATAGGCGTTTTGATTTCTGACAGTTCCGCGAGTCGTGGATTTTTTGGCCTACAAACTCCGCGAGTCGTGGAGTTTGAAAATCCAGCTCAGGATCCTTTGTCTCATAGCTTTTCGAGATGATTATATATATATTTATAATATATAAATAATTTATATAATTATTTATATATTATATTTTATTCTTGTGCATAGTTGACTCATAATTTTTGGTCCATTGCGTCGGGCGTTGATAGTTGACTCATGTCCCGGTTCCGTATTTTCGAACGTCCTTGCGTACAATTTAATATCTTGTACTTTGCGTTTTGTAACTTGTACTCTTGTCATTTTGAGACGTTTCTCATCAATAAATTGAACCTTTTGAATTGTATTTTGTACATTTGAGCTTTTTGGACGTTTGTGTCTTCAAATCTTCATTTTTGCCTTTTGTCTTCGCACTTATTTATTTAAACAATTACAATGAAAATATAATACAATTACATATGAAAACCTATTATTTAGGAGGGATATTGCTATAAAATATATGTTCCTTTTTAGCCTTATCAAATATCCCCACACTTGAGCGTTGCTTGTCCTCAAGCAATACAGAACTTGAAATAAAAACATACATGAATCACTTTTTTATTTATCACACTTTGTACATTAGTGATTTTGATATGGTGGTATAAACAATGATAGTAACGATAGAACCATGGTTAAAGGTGGGTGTGTCATCCACAGTTGCCTCGGGTTTAGGTCAACGACACTTGCAATCAAATAGCCGATTTACTTTCGGTTTCCAAAGCAAAGTGCACATTTGAAAGGCGGTTTACAGTCCCACATGACTATGAAAATTTAGATCCTTTAGGAAATTGGATCTTTATGAAAACATTTGATCTTTTGAAAATTCAATCTAGCTTTTACCCTAGACAAGTTTTCCGGAATAACCCTTCACCGGTGTTTGCAAAATATTTTTGTGGGTTGTGTGGGTTTCAGATTTGAAAATTTTAGCTCAACACTTGTGGTTTTGTGTTACCCACTTGCTAACCTTGTATTAGGAAAGCAACACGTCCAGTTTACTTGTCCCGTATATTACCTTTCGGCAAACTACCATCCGGTTGTAAAGGAAAGCGATGAACAAGAAACTGTTAAGGCAATGTCTAATGACATGCATTTGATTATGGTCTATAAATGTGTCGGATGCTATTACTATCCTTTGTAGAAGCAATAGTAAAGATCATCCTATGATTTTTCAGTCTGGCACAAGGTCCTGTCTTCGACCATGCTATGCAACCACCGTTCTTACGGTTGACACCCGATTTGGTTCAGGTGACCTAATGAATTCCAATGAATTCTCGGGATTTTACGTTCAATGGTAATGAACGCATTGAAAATGGGTTTTCAGAAAACAAATCGGTTTATAATTTTGATCAAAATATTTTCTCGTTCAAGCTCGAGTTTAGATATCATTGAATTCCATGAGTTTGAATTCTCAATCTTTAAGGTCAATCTCAAGGATTGAGTAATATCAGTCTTAAAAGCTGATTTTTAATCTTTAAGGAGATTATCCTTTCTGGGGATCTGATTCATTAGTCTTATCAAGCAAATTTGCACGGTGTCCCCCCATTGTACGAGATAAATCCTTCTCATGGTTAGGATAAATCTGACCACCTGGCGACCCTGTTTGATGCTGAGGTCCGTGGATTTTCTGCTGATTTTAGAGATGACTTTTCTAGATTTTTCGTCAACCTACAGCTGGTCTGGACGACAACTTCTTGACCTAAATCATGAAGCGCGTGTCTTTTTCGGAAGACTTTACTTCCTTTTAATGATGGAATTGATTCATCGTGTAGATCCATCTTTTCTTTCAAATATATTACAGTAAATCGGGTAAAACTGATTAAAATCGTCCAAAACCAAAGTACCTGCAATAACTTTACAAAAACATGTGATAGATAGTTTTTAATTGAATAACTTGGTACATTCTCCCCACACTTAGTTTCTTTCTTTGCCTTTTTATTCTCCTTTATTCCATTTTAAATGAATTCAATCGTTTTAGGGTGTTTCTCAATTTATGTCCTTTCCGAGGTAATGATAATTTCGGCATTAACACCTAGTTTTATCGTTCATAAATATGTATAAACATGATTTTGAATTCATTTAGTTTAAAATTTTTCAAATTTTCATAAAATTTGGCAAATAAGCCAAGTATAAACCCGAGAGAATTTATAACCCTTCCCCACACTTGAGATCATGCAATGCCCTCATTTGCATGAAATCAGACTATAATTATAAATTCATGAGGGTGATTAGTGTAGAAAGTAGTTAAAGATACTATAAAATTGCAGGATGATAGATGGTGCACCTCATCGTTCATTCCTTCTTGTTTTATCACACATGTTTTTTCTTCAAAAACGGCTGCTTTTCTGAACTGTTTACTAATATTTGAAAATACGTCTTTTACCCTAACTCATCATGCATTTTTATTAACGAGTTATGCACTAACTCGAACCCTTAATTTAACGTTAAGTGGGGTTAGACTTCCCCACACTTAGCTGACGACATGTGAAGTCGGTAGAATAAGTTCCACGAATTAGAATAGTGAGCCAGTTATTTACATCTCGGGTGGTATAAAATATATAAATTGGTTTAAAGTTTAGACTCGCCCGATTGTCACTACTTAATTCTTTTTTAAGTGTAGCTTTTAGTAAATGGATATATCTCTTTTCTGGTTCTTGGTCAAATGGATCAATATACACCGACATATATATTATAGGGTGGACAATTCCTAACATTTCCTTCCTTTTATTCTCGGGATTAAAGGTTTCACCTCTATTACCCAATTGGGTGAAATTTGAGGTGTCAATATCTATTACAGCTTGTAGTTCATCTTTGGTAGATGACTTGTCTATTAAGAATATTGAGTTGGAAGGTTGTGGAATGGTGAATTTCGGGATCAAAGCAAATTCTTCTTCATTAATCGGTCCCACCATTTTGGTCTCGGGGGTAAAATTTTCAACGTTATCGTTTTCCCATGAGTACCAATTTGTCACCCTTACTTCTTCTTCATCCATTGATGGATCGATGATTTCGTTGGTAGAGGCTAATGTGTCGATATGTTGTGAAATTGGTAAAACTGAATAAAAAGTATCATCGGGATAGTTGGTGATTTCGAAGCTCTCGAATTCATCAGAATTCGATGATATGAGATTTTCTTGCACAATACTCCTCAGATCAACATGTGTGTAATCTGATAGAGTTTCAGCTTGTCTATTTACAAACTTTCTCATTTGTTCATTTTGAGCATCGAGTTCTTCGAGTTTGATTTTCATATAATCTAAAGAATTTTCCGACACATAATTTTCCTCGTCTTCTGGTTGTTGAGTTTGGATATATTCTTGGAAATAATCCCAATTTGAATTGTATTCTTCATAATCATTCCATTCAGGTTCCGTGGGTGCGTAATTTTCCATAGGAACGTAATAATAACATTCCCATGTTGAGTGATAATCTCCACAGATTTCACAACCAGTTATTGTTTCGTCATTCGTGATCCAAGATTGACCGAACGAATTGTCATCAACACCCGTTTGAGAGTATTGATTTAATTGATTTTGGATATCAAAAAGAGTTTCCATAGCCTTGTTTTCAAAATTTTCCATTTTATTGCGATGGCCAAATTTTAGCTACAATGTGGTGCATTTACTAATTATCCTATTAGTTATAAAAATAGAAAAAATTATATAAGTTGTCCAATTAATAGACTTTTCTGCTTTTGCCCACGTTTCGAATAGCCAAAAGATGCAGCAGGGAGCCAGAACCCTTTAAATCGGAAGCTCACAACTCAGCCACTAACAAATCCAACTATTACTACGAAGCAGAAAATTGTCAACGTCCATTAATTTAACCACTTAAATAATTTTTCTTTCCGTTTGAGATATTAGATAAGAAATAGAGAAAATTTCTAAGTCCTAAAAAAAACTAAAGCGTCGAGAAATAAGAAAGAAAAAGAAGTGCGTCGAAAAATATCGAAAAATAAAAGTGTCGAAAAATAATAGGCGTCGAAAAATAAAAATAAGAAAGTAGCGCTTTGAAACTTAAAAAGGAATTAAAAACTAAGAATTAAAAGCTGCGTCTAAAAATATTAAAGCTTAAAAGAAAAACTATATCCCAAATGGTAATAACTTAAAAAGGTACTAAAATATAAAAACGGCGTCGCAAAATTCTAAAGCACCTAAATCTTAGTCTAAAGAAAAAGCTCTTAAGTGATTTTATGACAAAGCCTAAAAATATAGAAATAAAAATAACTACGGCAAAAACTATGACTTAAAACTAAGTACGAGCGATAAAATACAAATATTACGCTAAAACAAATAAAAAGATACAAAATATAAAAATAATCTTAAAGTTGTAAAAAGTACAATTTTTATAAAAATATTATTTTTATATTTTTATTTTATAAAAGTATTAATTTATATATAAATAAAACTAATTAAAATTTAAAATACAATTTAATTAAAAATTAAAACTAATTATATTAAATTAATAAAGTAATTAGGGTTTAAAAATAATAATAAATAATATTACTCCTTAATTAAAGCGAAAATAGGGTTTCTGTCAGCGCGTCAGAGCAGCTCCGCGAGTTGTGGCATTTTAAGCCTGCAAACTCCGCGAGTCGTGGAGTTTGCATTTTCGGTTTTTTTTTATATTTTTTTTAACTTAAGTTTTATATTGTTTTTCTAAAAATATATATATTTATACAAAAATAAATTAAAAATATAGAGTTTCGCCGACTTCCCCGGCAGCGGCGCCAAAAACTTGATGTCGTGCGAGGTGTACGTGAAATACTATATATTTTTGATACGAAAAGTGATACAAACTACACAAGTTTTAATTATTTATTTACAAAATGGATATACCTAAACCTTGCTACAACACTATAGGCAGTGTACCTAATCGTAGAGTAGTAAAGTTTTTAGTAAGTCCGGTTCGTTTCACAGGGAGCGGGCTTATTGCACACTATATTTTTAAACAAATATATTTGTACAAAATATATAAATATATATATATATATAATAATATATAAAAGGGGGTTTACCGTTTAATGACCGGTTTGTCGATTTATATTTTAAGCGAAGCGTAAAGTAAATGACGATATTTAACTAACAATATAAAATAAATAACAATAATTAAAATGATAATAAATAAAAGTACGAGGAAATATGAAATAAAATATATTATGCTTATTTAAGCTTCCGTAACCATGATGTTTGACGTGTTGATTTTAAGTTTTATGCCCATGGGTTAATTGTCCTTTGTCCTGGATTATTTAATATGTCCGTCTGGTTTTTGTCCATAACAGTCCATCGGTCATAAATTTAAAGTGCGAGTGTCCTCGTCAAATTATCCTTATATCCGAAGTCAAATATTCCAACTAATTGGGGACTTAAACTGTAACAAGGTTTTATTACTTTGTTTAATAATTACATCAGGATATCGACTGCGTGTAACCCAAGGTTTTAATACTTTGTTATCAATTATGCCAAGTGTCCTTGTACATAATTTCACCCCTGTTTTAATAATTCTAGTGACTATTAATCCATTCCCGTGTCCGGTTAAATGAACGATTATTCGCACATATAAATACCCCGCCCATCGTGTCCGATCGAGTGTATGTGGTTATTTATAGGTACGTCCAATTGTAAATCTTTATATTAAAATTAACAAACTATCATTTAGTTAAACAAATATAAAGCCCATTAATAGCCCATAGTCTAATTTCCACAAGTGTCGTTCTTTTGTCCAAACCCCAATTATGGTACAAAGCCCAATTACCCCGTCTTTAATATTTAGTCCAACATCATGATTACTTTGGCTCAAATAAGCATAATAATAACTTAAGTACGAGACATTAATTTAAAAAGGAGAACATAACTTACATTGAGTATTTATCGCGTAGTGTTACACGGACAGAATTTCGACTTCAAAAACCCGTAAAATAACCTTTACATAACCCGAACTAATCTAATATAAAACTACCCTATACTATATATATTATATATATATTTATTTATTTATTTATTACAGAGTATTATTATTATTATTATTTTTTTATCGAACGAATGCATGGCCTTTTATAGGCGTTTTGATTTCTGACAGCTCCACGAGTCGTGGAGTTTTTGGCTTACAAACTCCGCGAGTCGTGGAGTTTGAAAATCCAGCTCAGGATCCTTTATCTCATAGCTTGTCGACATGATTATTTATATATTTATAATATATAAATAATTTATATAATTATTTATATATTATATTTTATTCTTGTGCATAGTTGACTCATAATTTTTGGTCCATTGCGTCGGGCGTTGATAGTTGACTCATGTCCCGGTTCCGGATTTTCGAACGTCCTTGCGTACAATTTAATATCTTGTACTTTACGTTTTGTAACTTGTACTCTTGTCATTTTGAGACGTTTCTCATCAATAAATTGAACCTTTTGAATTGTATTTTGTACATTTGAGCTTTTTGGACGTTTGTGTCTTCAAATCTTCATTTTCACCTTTTGTCTTCGCACTTATTTATTTAAACAATTACAATGAAAATATAATACAATTACATATGAAAACCTATTATTTAGGAGGGATATTGCTATAAAATATATGTTCCTTTTTAGCCTTATCATTGACCAACTCCAAGGTGCAACGTATTTCTCTAAGATTGACCTACGATCCGGCTATCACCAAATGCGGATCCGTGGGGAAGATATTGAGAAAACGGCTTTTCGAACTCGTTATGGGCATTTTGAATTCATAGTAATGCCTTTTGGTCTTACGAATGCACCGGCGGCATTCATGGATCTTATGAACCGAGTGTGCGAACCTATATTGGACAAGTCGGTAATTGTGTTCATTGACGACATACTTGTCTATTCGAAGAGTATGAAGGAACATGAATATCATTTGTGGGGTGTGTTAAAGATGCTGAGGAAAGAGAAGTTATATGCTAAATTCTCCAAATGTGAATTTTGGCTAAGGGAAGTTCAATTCCTTGGCCACATTGTGAACAAAGATGGTATTCAAGTAGATTCGGGGAAGATAGAGACGGTGAAGAGTTGGGGACGACCGACTATGCCTACGGAAATTCGAAGTTTTCTCGGATTGGCTGGTTATTATCGTCGGTTTATCCAAGGCTTTTCTAAGATTGCTTCTCCATTGATGAAATTGACGAGAAAGAACGCGAGGTTTAATTGGGAGAACGAGCAAGAAATTGCTTTTCAATTGTTGAAAGAGAAGTTATGTCAAGCTCCGGTGTTAGTGTTACCGGAAGGGGTAGAAGACATGACGGTTTATTGTGATGCGTCTTTAAATGGGCTCGGGTGTGTTCTAATGCAAAGGGGTAAAGTCATCACTTATGCCTCTCGACAATTAAAGGAACACGAAACGAGATATTCGACTCATGATCTTGAGTTGGCGGCGGTTGTTCATGCAATGAAAATTTGGCACCATTACTTGTATGGTGTCAAGTGTACGATTTATTCGGATCACAAGAGCTTAAAACACCTTTTTGATCAAAGAGATTTGAACTGTCGTCAATGTAGATGGATGGATGTGGTGAAAGACTATGATTGTGAAATACTTTATCATCCGGGTAAGGCGAATGTGGTCGCGAACGCATTAAGTCGGAAGAGTCAACATCCGGCGATACGAGTAGGATCGTTACGCATGATTACCACTAATGATTTTTGTGACGCCCCGTACAAAACCATCGTGTACGGATCATCAACAACAGGATCATTACAAGGTCAAACACTATATGCTGTTTGAAAACCAATTTTGCATTCATGAAAATATAGCGTTTTACAAAAGATAACGTGCTTCCTATGAATAGAAGCATAAACATAAGTACGTGATCCAAAGGTCGTTACAAAGCCATTGCTTGAAAATAACGTAAGTTACGAATGCAAAATAAAAGTTCCATGATTGAGACATCTCTAAGTAATGCAGCGGAAGTCTAACACAGCAAGTCTATAACACCAAGACAGCAAGTCTAACAGCCGAAGCTACAACGTCTAAGCACCTGAGAAACACATGCTTAAAAATTCAACACGAATGTTGGTGAGCTATAGTTTGTTTGTAATCAGTAATGTAATGTAGGCCACGAGATTTCAGTGCTTTAACTAGCAGTTTAAATCAGTAATTCAAATCAGTATGATAAAGTATATGTTCAACCGTGGGCACTTGGTAACTAACTTAACGTAAATAACACCCCCTAAAAGTACACTTGGCGAGTGCGTAAGTTTACAAAGTATTAAACACCTGTTAAATGCTAGCGCGACTAGCCCGAGTGGGGATGTCAAACCCTATGGATCCATATCTAAGATTCGCGTTCACCTGTTCAAAAACCAATGACTAAACGTTACCGAGCTAAGGGGAAAGTTTATGCCGTTGTATAACCCACACATATATAAAGTTTAAGTACTCGTGCCTAGTATGTAAAACGTAAAACACGCATGTATTCTCATTCCCAAAATAGTTAAAGTAAAAAGGGATGCTATAACTCATAGTGAAAAGTAGTTAAGTTGATTCGAGATAAGTAAGCAAGTAGTTGGTCCGAAAAGTCCTCAACCTAACTCAAAAGTTACTAAGTCTGTAAATCGTTCCCAAAGGTTTAAAAGTATGTAAATTAGGTCTTAAGTATCATCATTATTCATCATCAGTCAAAAAGGGTAAAGTAAGTTTCATTCAAGAATAGAGACCGAAGCAAGGGCTGACTTTGATCAGCTTCTACGACCTCTACGTAAATCGAAAGATGCGTAATCAGTGGCTATGGCTCCGTATGTGAGTCCACTAGTTGTTGACCAAAATTCAGATCGAAAATCGTCATCGTTTGACCGTGGCGACGGTTTAAGTGCGAGTAGGTCAGAAATTTCAGCACAGCGTTAAAAGGGTGTAGTGACTTTCGGAAGGCTATAATTCCTAAACCGTAAATCGGATTAAGACAAGTCTTAAATGAAAAGTCATCTACTCGAACCCAAATATCTGGAATTAACTTTTCTAGTAGCCCAGGTTATTGATCAGTTCCCAAAAATAGTGAGAAAGGTGTTCCGGTGGGTTCTTGGTGCTTGATGCTCATCACGGTTCTCATCCTTGATGCTTGTAGCTTCAAGTGTACAACTAGTTGATGTGTTCGCATCATATTAACCAAGGTTTGACCATCATAACACTAGTGTATGTCTAAGATAATTAGCACAACTCATTTATGGGTTGTAAGTAGGTTGATGAACCAAAGTTACATCAAGATCTTAGATCCGACACATACATGAGTTCTAATAGTAATATTAAGCTATAAACTTGAAAGTAAAATAAATAAACAAGATCTTAAGTTGTAGAACTTATATCTTAGCTAGATCTTAAAGATCCTAGACTCGAAAGTCTAGATCTAGTGTTCTTAAGTTAGATCCTAAGTTATAAAACTTGGATCTTTACTTTAATAAAACCATAAGTTATGAAACTTAGATTTTTGTCTTGTAAAATGTATATAAGCTTGTAAGCTCTTGTTTACAACAAAATTGGAAGACCATAAGCTATAGAAACTTAGATCCAATATAAGTGTATGAAGTTATAACTAGAAAGTTATACTTCCATGTTCTTGAACTTACAAAGTTTAACTTTAGTTTCAAGAGTAATGAGATCAAGATTAACTAGTAATACTTGACCAAGAATAATACATCACGAAATATATATACATACAAAAGAATGAAATAAATTAAATCTACAAGTAACAAGTTCATGTTTGTTTCTAACTTAAGAAGATTCAAGCCAAGGCTTGGATCCTTAAGAAAGTAAACCTTAAGTTAACAAAACATGAACACAACCAACAAAACAAGGTTTTCGAGTTAATGAACTTTTCTTTTTAACAAGTTTTATGGAGGAATCAAACTATAAACTTGATCCTCCTTGGTTCTTGTATGTTCTTGTATAAACAAGATAATATGAAGAATAAACTAGAAGTTTGATTCTTAACAACTAGTAAGTAAATAACAACAAAAAGAAAAAGTAAAGTGATGATGATGATGGCGGTTTTGGAACTAGAAAAAGAAGAGGAAAAAGTCTTGTAAGAACTCACCACTAGAGAGAAAACTTAGAGTAAGAAAGTAGAGAAATGTGTGTGTGTAAAATGAAGTAAAGACTAGTGAATAAGTAGCAAAAAAAAATTGAAAAATGAACTCCCTCCCTCCCATTCAAAACTGACGGTTTGGAGGTCTCCAAAGAGGAAAGTCATGTGCTCACTTTCAAGTGTTGGAGAGTGTTGTTTGCTAAGAATGTGTATAAGTTAAATGCATGGGAAAGAGGTGCTAGCATGCTTGAACATTTTTGTCTCCAACTTAAGTTAATTAACCTTGCTTTTCCTTAATAAATCACTAGTAATAAAAGTGGGCTTACTAGTCCATTAAGTGGTGTAGGGTAGGCTTCCAAGTCCATTAACATGAGTCCATGTAAATATGCAACAATTAAATAAATAAAGCCCAAGTAATTAACTACTTGCACTTGTTAATTAGAAATGATTAATAATAATTAATCATGAACGTAAATAATATTCAAAATATTATTCTGAAAAGCGTGTGTCACAAAGACAAGTCGGGACATGGAAAGTCCATTAAGGTGTTAAGTCCATTAAGGTAACTAGAAGCATTAGTAAACACTAAGCTTAATTAAATAAGCCCTTAAGCCAAGTAATTGTTATAATAATTAACAATCGAGTTTACGCTTTCATAATATTCCAATTACGACAAAAGTTTAACGTTTACCAAGTACGTATCTCGTTTAAGATGATAAGTGACACCAACGGTCGTAAAAGCATTCAGGGATCAAGTTAAGTGATTACATACTTAATAGCATGTTGTAAGATATTAACGAAAGTAATTTATCATGATTAAAGATCCCAGAGCATAAGCTAGCTCAGTACGCACAAATACGCAGTTTCGTGAAAGCACAAAGTACAAAAGTAAGTCGAAAAAGCCGGGTCGTTACATTACCCACCTGTTAAATAAAATTTCGTCCCGAAATTTTGAGGAGTGACCAACAATGGTACCGTATTTGAATAAGAAGGAGCGTATCAAAGTTCCGTGAGACTAATGGGTTCATAAGTGAGTTATTTACCTTGAAAGGTACTTTGGCGTATGAAAGTAAGAATGGGTATATGCCATTAATTAAGTCTCTTGTCCTAAGAGATCGACAGATTGATTTCGTTTCTGTTTAACATGAGTATGTCATCTGAATATATATCCACAAAAGAAAAAATGGTGTTTTTAGCCTTACAGGCATCTTCAGTAAGCCGGATGCGTGAAATGAATCATGAATGTTTCTGAACTCATCTAAAACATTGAGCGCTTATGTCGCAATACAAAGCTGACAGGTAGAATGGAAAACACGGTGATCACAACCATGCGATTTGATGTCTGGATAGTGTTAGCCACGGATTGTACTAATCCCTTGATTTCGAAAGGAGGCCATAGGCATAAAGAACCCGATATTTAAGAACATTTCATTTGAATAATTGAGTTGAAATTTTAGCTGGAAGTGACTAGTCGGACTTATATGCAGTGCAAGCCGTAATCATTTATAGCATCTTCAGGATGGTCTGAACAAAAAATGAAGGATATCACCCAGTTTACCATACTGCAGGTGAACTTATCCTTGGATGAAATGAAAGCACAGTCCCGTAATGTATCTTCATCCTTTCAGTTATATGTTGAAGTTAGGGTTAACATTAACTAGGACAACAGATAGTTGCAACCAACGAAGGAAGGAATATGTAGAGTAACCACATCAGTATCGTAGCTGTTTTAAGCAGTCCCCTTCCAAGAGGATAACAAGATTCATAGATTCTCAAAGCATCTTACATTACATTTCCTAAAGAGAATCGCATGAAGGGTGTGATCTTTGAACGAGAGTGAACTCTTGGTCCTAAGGAACGGTTTACTCCGAGTGAAAAGAATCTCCAAATATGATTCTTGTATCTCAACATACTATTTCATAGAGATGGTGGTTACGAGGGTGTTGCGATTAGCCGTGAAACATTGAGAGTAGAAACCCGTCTAGTGCCTTTCCTATGATGGGGTGACCACTAGGTGTACCTCAGAAGATGGATTTATCGGTCCGTGTTTTTACCATGTTTAACCTTACAAGGAACATTTTTTGGGTGCAAAGATTTTCTAACAAATTTTATAAAAACTGTAATCCAAAGTGGCTCAAGAGTTTTTAACAAAGATCTAAATAGTAAGCTTCATCTTTAACGGAGGGCGAGAAGAAGTGTGATCCATACATGGTGTAGTCTAGTACGAAAACCTTTAATAAAATCAACCATGGAAGTGTTGAAAAACCTTTAAACGTTTGATGCGACAACATGAACGGAACGAAGTTCCTAGTAAATTTAGAAGTAGGTACAACGTGTACCATTTTGCACAAACTATTTGACTTAAGTTAAATGACTCGATAAAGGAGCGATTTTTAAATAGTTTGAAGATATAGTTTAGTATGTACTAACCAAAATAAGTAAGGGTAAATTTATTAACTTAATTATATACATACATATATGATCTTGTAAATCGCATAAGTGACAGAAAAATTTTATTACTTTCATTCGTCCATAAATCTCGTGAGGACCGCACGTATAATCAACGTGTAAAATTTTTTTTTTTGATGAACATAGCTTTTCGCATTTCAGAGGTCGCGATTTGAAAAAGATTGAGTGGAAAATCTTTGAATCATCGGGTGACAAGTTAATAGGTAATGAAAACTAATAAATTAAATGTAGTTTTGATAATCATCAGGACATAAGTCCTTGGGCCAAAAATGTTCACGTGCGAAGCCGTTGCTAAAAAGTGTGGTATGTAGGATTGAGCATGAGGACGAGAAGTTAATCGCTTCTTGACTTTGCAAAATGCCAAATAGGTTATGACTAATATTAAAGTCGGAGTACTGATGGTGTTGATATCACTAAATGAGAATCCCTTGGAATAAGTCAGGACTTAGAGTTATGTAAGAAAGAGCATCGTTCCAACGGGTGTGACAAATAGCATCCTTGGGGTAACGCAATGATTCTGAATGGTTTAAGTGTTAGTGGATGCCCAAAGGCTCTGCATGATGTGGCAGTAAGTGCCTTCAACATATACACACTCACACACGAATCTCTCAGTTTTTGACAGTTGTCAAGTCTTCATGATGACTTGGATACGAATAAGCAACGAAAAATTTTATATAACAAGCAACAAAAATTTTTAGAGAAATTGTTTAAGGTGATGATGTAAGGAAAGAAACGAAAATCTTTGTAAACTAGAGTTATGTACAACATGTACTATTCTAAGTAAAATATCCTTTGAATAAAAGAATTGTTTTGTAAAAGTGAAAGTAAAATCTCATATACACTAGTCAAAAATAAGTAATTATTTAATTTATCATATATAACATATATGATTTCTAAAATTTGTACGAATGGCAATAAAAATAAATTTATTTTTATAAAACTTTGAAAGGATCGTACAGTAAAATAGTGTGTGAAGAATTTTGGCAAACAAAAATTTCCATATTTCGGAGGTTACAAGTTGGAAAAAGATTGATGAGGATCGAGTAAAAGATTTTTGAAAATTTCGGGTGATAATTGAGTAACAATGTCACGAGGTAATGAAAACTGTCGAATTAAATGTGGTTGATGACTATTAATAGGGCATAAGTCCTTCGACCAAAAATACTTAAGTGTGAAGCTGTTGCTTATAAGTGAGGTACGAATGGGAGAGTATGAGGATGGGAATTAACTACCCATTGCTTTGGAAATTTTGAACTGTTATGACTAATATCGAAGTAAGAAGGGTGATGGTGTGATTATTATCAATTGAGAAATCTCTCGGAATAAGTTAGGATTCAGAGTCGCATAAGAATAAGTACCAAATAAGATTCTTAGGTAGTCTTTAATATATAATCTGAATCGCTGAAGTGACGGGATACAATTTCCTTTATGTATCGTTGTGCAAGTTTGTCTATTGTATCGGTTTTTCTCATGGCTAGAAAGTGAGCAGATTTGGTGAGATGGTCAATATTAACCTAGATAATGTTCTAACCGCCTACCGTTTTCGGTAGCTTCGTGATGAAATCCATTGTTATTCCTTCCCATTTCCATTGTGGGATGTAGGGTTGTTGAAGTGACCCGGATGGCTTTTGGCTCACCATCCTCGCGAGGTATACGAATAATCTTCTCACTATAAATAATTTTCGCTTTCATCCTTGAAAGCCAGTTCGTTCCAACTATGTCATCAAAGCTTCCTAACTTGATGGGTGTTAGGTAATTCTTAAGGTTCATTCCAATTCAATCTTATTATACTACCGTGAAAAATTCTATCAATCTTCTCAAATAACATCTGCTTGTGCGTAGGTAACTAATCCTTTCCAACTATTACTTTAGAACTTCCAAGTTTTGTTGACATGAGGTCATCTCCCAATGACCCACCTGTTAAGTTTAAGGTACTACCTTAAATCATTCCTCTATCTCTGCCAGCTTACCATTTGCTTGTCCTATAGAATACATAACCCTTATGGTTGTTAATGGCTTATTAGTCATAACACTAAGGTTCTTAGATATAAGGTTTCTATCGTTCTAGTATTAAATAACTTCGGGACAATAAAACGTTGTGACGAAATGTACCCTAACTAAAATCAGGATTTATGCAAGTCTCCATAGTTGAAATAACGATTGCTCTACCGCAAGTAAGTCCAAAGTTTCCTATTTGAAAACTTTTTCCTTAAGTGTCCAGGGTGTCTATATCTATAACAGGTTTTTAGGTTATCAATTCTGAAATCAAGGCCCTTCTTGTACAGTACCTGGGCTAAGTGGTTATTCTTTTCTTACCTCTAACAGACCATAATGCGTGTACTCAAGTGATCCCTGCTAAAATTTTCCCTGGATCACCTCATATTCCTCATGTAGTAATATTGGAACTTCTGCATGATTTACCGCAATATAATCACGCTGGCCTGGCGTCATTATATTATACTAAATCGTACGTTCATTCTAATATCATTCCATATGGTCAACGTAACGTGATCACTTCCAGTTCTACTCAATTCCACCTAACGGTGCATTATCTATGCTATCTCAAAACAGAATCTACATAATTAATCTCATGATTTCTTGGTGCGGGCGCGTAGGTTCCGTAGGTCATGCATCAATGCCTAAATGTCCAATATTTCTTCAAAATGTTCGGGTTCAGGTAATGTCATTAGGTTCCTTGCTAGAAATTCAATTTGGGTCTCGTGTCGAGCCGTACGTATAACAAGTAGTAATACGATATGTCTTGAGGCGACTCCCAAGTCTTTGGGTATGGCTGAGCATTAGCAGAAGGCACTATGAGCTTGTGAAAGGAGATGCCTTCCCGACTTTTCCAAGGCCTAAGTACAGATGTGTCATTAGGTTGTCGAGTAGTGGTGAAGAATGAAAGAGATAAGTGACGGTCAAGAATGCGTACGGGATATAAGTCAACTTGCGGAAACTAAACATCCTTCTAATGTTCATATGATGATGTGGCTAATTAGGGTGAGCTCGGGGTGCGGTTACTCCGACAAGTCTCCCAATATCTCCTCCTCTGAGGATCAACCTTAGTGGGCGTGTAATCCGAGGGGTACTCTTCGTAAATTGCGTGAAGTAATGTTTCGATCTCTGGAATGGTGGAACGGTAGTAACAAGTGGATTACAATACTAGTCCTTAGGGTTAGACGAGTGGGAAAGGGTTCAGAAAAACGTCTGAACTAGGAAAGATAAATTCTCCAAGTCGGTACTGTGAATATCGGACATGTAGCAAGCACGCAGTCAGGCATAGTAACTACAGCAGCCTAGATCATCTACAGCAGTACGTAGCATGGCAATAGTGACAGTATCATACCGAGGTAACATGCTAAAAGCAGATAGTAGCATGCAGTAGCGAGAATAAGCAGAAGCATACATCAAGTTTACGTAGGAGTAAAAGGTAACGGTAGCATGCAACAAGTTCATACAGTAGTACAAGTAGGTAGTGGCATGCAGTAGTAATAAGCAGTAACATGCAGTAATATAACACAGTAGCATGCAGTACGTTTCGGAGAAACAAGTAAACTAGCAAGTTGTAGATTAGTCCTATTAGTGAATCCTACTCGGTCCGGTCTAGACTCACTAATGAAACCTAATTCCCGACAACCAATGCTCTGATACCAAATGTGACGCCCCGTACAAAACCATCGTGTACGGATCATCAACAACAGGATCATTACAAGTTTAAACACTATATGCTGTTTGAAAACCAGTTTTACATTCATGAAAATATAGCATTTTACAAAAGATAACGTGCTTCCTATGAATAGAAACATAAACATAAGTACGTGATCCAAAGGTCGTTACAAAGCCATTGTTTGAAAATAACGTAAGTTACGAATGCAAAATGAAAGTTCCATGATTGAGACATCTCTAAGTAATGCAGCGGAAGTCTAACACAGCAAGTCTGTAACACCAAGACAGCAAGTCTAACAGCGGAAGCAACAACGTCTAAGCACCTGAGAAACACATGCTTAAAAAGTCAACACAAATGTTGGTGAGCTATAGTTTGTTTGTAATCAGTAATGTAATGTAGGCCACGAGATTTCAGTGCTTCAACCAGCAGTTTAGATCAGTAATTCAAATCAGTATGATAAAGTATATGTTCAACCGTGGGCACTTGGTAACTAACTTAACGTAAATAACACCCCCTAAAAGTACACTTGGCGAGTGCATAAGTTTATGAAGTATTAAACACCCGTTAAATGCTAGCGCGACTAGCCCGAGTGGGGATGTCAAACCCTATGGATCCATATCTAAGATTCGCGTTCACCGGTTCAAAGACCAATGACTAAACGTTACCGAGCTAAGGGGAAAGTTTATGTCGTTGTATAACCCACACATATATAAAGTTTAAGTACTCGTGCCTAGTATGTAAAACATAAAATGCACATGTATTCTCATTCCCAAAATAGTTAAAGTAAAAAGGGATGCTATAACTCACGGTGAAAAGTAGTTAAGTTGAATCGAGATAAGTAAGCAAGTAGTTGGTCCGAAAAGTCCTCAACCTAAGTCAAAAGTTACAAAGTCAGTAAATCATTCCCAAAGGTTTAAAAGTATGTAAATTAGGTCTTAAGTATCATCATTATTCATCATAAGTCAAAAAGGGCAAAGTAAGTTTCATTCAAGAATAGAGACCGAAGCAAGGGCTGACTTTGATCAGCTTCTACGACCTCTACGTAAATCGAAAGATGCGTAATCAGTGGCTATGGCTCCGTATGTGAGTCCACTAGTTTCTGACCAAAATTCAGATCCAAACTCGTCTTCGTTTGACCATGGCGACGGCTTAAGTGCGAGTAGGTCAGAAATTTCAGCACAACGTTAAAAGGGTGTAGTGACTTTTGGAAGGCTATAATTCCTAAACCGTAAATCGGATCAAGACGAGTCTTAAACAAAAAGTCTTATACTCAAACCCAAATATCTGTAAATTAACTTTTCCAGTAGCCCAGGTTACTGATCAGTTCTAAAAAATAGTGAGAAATGTGTTCCGGTGGGTTCTTGGTGCTTGATGCTCATCACGGTTCTCATCCTTGATGCTTGTAGCTTCAAGTGTACAACTAGTTGATGTGTTCGCATCATCTTAACCAAGGTTTGACCATCATAAGACTAGTGTATGTCTAAGATAAGTAGCACAACTCATTTATGGGTTGTAAGTAGGTTGGTGAACCAAAGTTACATCAAGATCTAGATCCGACACATACATGAGTTCTAATAGTAATGTTAAGCTATAAACTTGAAAGTAAAATAAATAAACAAGATCTTAAGTTGTAGAACTTATATCTTAGTTAGATCTTAAAGAACCTAGACTAGAAAGTCTAGATCTAGTGTTCTTAAGTTAGATCCTAAGTTATAAAACTTGGATCTTTACTTTAATAAAACCATAAGTTATGAAACTTAGATTTTTGTCTTGTAAAATGTATATAAGCTTGTAAGCTCTTGTTTACAACAAAATTGGAAGACCATAAGTTATAGAAACTTAGATCCAACATAAGTGTATGAAGTTATAACTAGAAAGTTATACTTCCATGTTCTTGAACTTACAAAGTTTAACTTTAGTTTCAAGAGTAATGAGATCAAGATTAACTAGTAATACTTGACCAAGAATAATACATCACGAAATATATATACATACAAAAGAATGAAATAAATTAAATCTACAAGTAACAAGTTCATGTTTGTTTCTAACTTAAGAAGATTCAAGCCAAGGCTTGGATCTTTAAGAAAGTATACCTTAAGTTAACAAAACATGAACACAACCAACAAAACAAGGTTTTCGAGTTAATGAACTTTTCTTTTTAACAAGTTTTATGGAGGAATCAAACTATAAACTTGATCCTCCTTGGTTCTTGTATGTTCTTGTATAAACAAGATAATATGAAGAATAAACTAGAAGTTTGATTCTTAACAACTAGTAAGTAAATAACAACAAAAAGAAAAAGTAAAGTGATGATGATGATGGCGGTTTTGGAACAAGAAAAAGAAGAGGAAAAAGTCTTGTAAGAACTCACCACTAGAGAGAAAACTTAGAGTAAGAAAGTAGAGAAATGTGTGTGTGTGTAAAATGAAGTAAAGATAGTGAATAAGTAGCAAAAAAAATTGAAAAATGAACTCCCTCCCTCCCATTCAAAACCGACGGTTTGGAGGTCTCCAAAGAGGAAAGTCAAGTGCTCACTTTCAAGTGTTGGAGAGTGTTGTTTGCTAAGAATGTGTATAAGTTAAATGCATGGGAAAGAGGTGCTAGCATGCTTGAACATTTTTGTCTCCAACTTAAGTTAATTAACCTTGCTTTTCCTTAATAAATCACTAGTAATAAAAGTGGGCTTACTAGTCCATTAAGTGGTGTAGGATGGGCTTCCAAGTCCATTAACATGAGTCCATGTAAGTATGCAACAATTAAATAAATAAAGCCCAAGTAATTAACTACTTGCACTAGTTAATTAGAAATGATTAATAATAATTAATCATGAACGTAAATAATATTCGAAATATTATTCTGAAAAGCGTGTGTCACAAAGACAAGTCGGGACATGGAAAATCCATTAAAGTGTTAAGTCCATTAAGGTAACTAGTAAGCATTAGTAAACACTAAGCTTAATTAAATAAGCCCTTAATCCAAGTAATTGTTATAATAATTAACAATCAAGTTTACGCAGTCATAATATTCCAATTACGACAAAAGTTTAACGTGTACCAAGTACGTATCTCGTTTAAGACGATAAGTGACACCAACGGTCGTAAAAGCATTCGGGGATCAAGTTAAGTGATTACACACTTAATAGCACGTTGTAAGATATTAACGAAAGTAATTTATCATGATTAAAGATCCCAGAGCATAAGCTAGCTTAGTACGCACAAATACGCAGTTTCGTGAAAGCACAAATCACAAAAGAAAGTCGAAAAAGCCGGGTCGTTACATTTTTCTTGTAAAGCTTGGCGAGACTCAAATTGTAGCTTTTGTTAACAATAAGCATGAGGAACGAATCATGGGACAAACAGAGTCTATAACCTTAGGTCCGCATGGTTTGTTATCTTTTCAAGGACGAGTGTGGGTGCCTAAAATGGGTGAGTGTCGTCGAGTGCTACTTGACGAAGCACATAAGTCAAAGTATTCCATTCACCCGGGCGCGACGAAAATGTATTTTGATTTGAGAAAGGAGTATTGGTGGCCGGGCATGAAACGCGATGTCGTTAAGTATGTTGAGCAATGCGTCACGTGTTTGCAAGTTAAAGCCAAACACCAAAAGCCGTATGGTAAGTTACAACCGTTAGAAATCCCGAAGTGAAAATGGGAGCATATTACCATGGATTTCATCACAAAGTTACCTAAAATGGCTAGAACCTAATTTGATTCAATTTGGGTGATAGTTGATCGATTGACGAAAAGTGCCTTGTTTCTTCCCATTCGGGAAGCGATATCCTCGGAGACCTTGGCTAAGTTGTTTATCAAGGAAGTGATATCGAGACGCGGGGTTCCTATATCTATTATTTTGGATCGAGATACCCGTTTTACATCTCAGTTTTGGGAAAAGTTTCATGAAGATATGGGTACACAATTGAAATTGAGCACGACATATCATCCTCAAACGGACGGTCAAATTGAACGTACGAACCAAACATTGGAGGATATGTTACGGGCGTGTATTATTGATTTCAGTGGTAGTAGGGATCAGCACTTACCTTTGGTGGAATTCTCGTACAATAATAGTTATCATACTAGTATCGGGATGCCACCTTATGAGATACTTTATGAGCGGAGGTGTCGAACTCCAATTTGGTGGGGCGAAGTGGGTCAAACAGAAATCGAGAGTACCAATTTGGTTCGGACTCATTTGAAAAAGGCCCAAGATAGACAAAAATCTTATGCCGACAAGCGAAGACGACAAATTGAGTTCCAAGAAGGTGACATGGTGATGCTTAAAGTTTCGCCATGGAAAGGTTTTATTCAATTTCGAAAACGGGGAAAGTTAGCTCCTCGATTTATTGGTCCTTTTAAAATTTTAGCTCGTGTTGGTGAATTTGCGTATCGTTTGGATTTACCCGAAGAGCTTGCGGGGATCCATAATACATTTCATGTTTCCCATCTCCGTAAGTGTCTTGCGGATGATTCATCTTGGGTACCTTTAGATGAAATTGAGTTAAACAATAAGTTAGAGTATGTTGAGGAGCCGATTTCTATACTCGATGAGAAGGTCAAGCGGTTGAGAAATAAAGAAGTGAGAACTTATAAAGTTCAATGGCGCCGTATTAAAGGTTCCGAGTTCACTTGGGAGCCCGAAGAGTTTGTGTTGGTGTATCTTCCCTCTTGTCATGCGGCTTGGATTGCGAGGACGCAATCCGGTTCAAGTGGGGGAGAGTTGTAAGAACCAGTTTTCCTCAGTTGTTTGGGACGCCGTCCAGAAGGATGGGACGTCATCCCAATGTGAAGGGCTGGATGCCGTCCAGACTCTTTGAACACCGTCCAAATGGTCTGGCGGGCCATCTGACTTCTTTTAGATATTTAAATGGGTATTTTGGTCTTTTCACTTGTTGAACGAATCTAAGACCACAAGATCAGTTGGTGGAGCCTCATTCACTCCACTTTCAACTACCACACCTCTTCCACTTAAATTCTAGAGAGAGAGAGAGTGATTCTTGTGTGAGAAAGCTTAAATCGAAGAGGAAGAAGCTTGTTTCGGGTTAGAGCTCGAGTATTAAGGTTGTTCATCTCCTCACTAGCTACATTTCGATTGTAGTGGTAAGTCTTAACCTTGATTTCCTAGTCTTAATTGTTTAAGGGTTAGGGTTTGGGTTATAGATGAACATAAAACCCATTTATTAATGATTTGAGGGTTATTGGGTAAGTTTGGGGCATGAGGACTCAAAGATGACTAACCTAGGGTTTTGAAATGCTAAATGAGTTTATGAGTCTTAAATTGGTTAGTTAATTACTAGCACACCTAGATGTTATGTAATTGGGTGTTATTTGGGTATGTGATGACCCAAATGGGTGTGTAAACCTCGAAATGGATAAAACGGGTCTTTGATGACCTAAATTGTCTTGCTAGTATGAAAATGCAATAACCTTGTGATTATATGGGTATTAAGACCATAAATGACTAGAGATAGGGTTTTGGTGAAGTTGACCCATTATTTGGGTTAAGTGTGCAAATGGGTCAGAATTGCACCATTGGGTCAAAAAGACTCTAGAATGTTGAATGAGTTTGTTGACCAACTTGAGTTGTGATTGATTATGTGCTAAATGTAATAGGTACGTTACATTGAAGTTGCAAGCTCGGTTATCTTTCACAAAAGGCTCTAAGGTAAGTGGAATAATTATATGCGTAGATATATAATGTATTTATTTGTGTAGCGTGAGATGTGAAGTGTCGATGTGCTAAGACACCACGTTCACGTGACGAGTGAAGTGTTGATGTGCTAAGATGCCACTCAAAGTAATATGACAGGTGAAGTGTCGATGTGTTAAGACGCCACCCGAGGTGAAGTGTCGATGTGTTAAGACGCCACCCGGAGTGAAGTATCGATGTGCTAAGATGCCACTCCAAGAAAGTAAAGGAGGAAGTGTCGACGTGTTAAGACGCCATCCGGGGTGAATTATCGACATGTTAAGATGCCACCCCAAGCAATATGAAGAGTGAAGTGTCAACGTGTTAAGACACCACTCGGAGTGAAGTATCGATGTGTTAAGATGCCACTCCAAGAACTATCACAGGCGAAGTGTCGATGTGTTAAAACGCCACCTGGGGTGAAGCATCAACGTGTTAAGATGCCACCCGTGGGATTAGTGTACGACGTGTTAAGTACTCTAATGGTTGTTATGAACACCGATGGGAAATTCGAGTACCATTCCTTGTACGAATGGTTAACTATGGTTATTGTGTTGTAGTGTAGCGTATTATATTGTTCAGATTATATATATGCTATTATTGTGCTAGCTTGCGGTATTGGAGGTTAATAGCTTTGTATTTGAGATTATAAGCTAATTGTGTTGCTAGCATGTATGCGATATGTGAGTAAGTGATTGCGAGTAGGTATATTATATATGTATGTGTATAATTATTGCATTCACTAAGCGTTAGCTTACCCTCTCGTTTTTTACCTTTTTAGGCTCCGGCGTGGACAAAGGCAAAGGTATTCGGTTGGATTAGTGGTCTCCCGCTTGTTTTGATAGGGGATGCTTTTGGGTGTTTAGCTTTTGAAGTATGACCGAGATTGGGTAGTTTAACCCCAAACACCATGCTCTAGGTGTCGTTTGGAACTTAAACTATGATGGTCGAAACTTGTATTTTGAACAAATTTCGTAAAACGGGACATTATGGGCCCGGTGTTGTAAAACTCTTTTTGATGATGAAAATCTCTTAGTTTTACTTATTATAACATGTTGTGAAAAGGTTTTCGTTTAAAAGTATCGGGAAGCGGGATTTCCGCTCGTGTAATTTGGAACCCGAGATCAGAACCTGATAGTTCATTGGGACGTCGTCCCAATTGTTTGGACGCCGTTCAAGTCTTCAGTACTGAACACCGTCCAGGAATCTGGATGCCGTCCAGATGTACTAGTCCAGAAAAAAAAATTGGTGCGTTTTTGGTATAACAAGGTCGGGTTGTTACATAACTCTTCTTGTCGTCGGAGGTGAAAGGCTTCTTGGTGAAGTTGTTATTGTAGTTGCTTGATGGGGAGGCTTCCCATTTTCTTTTGTGGCCACCCGATTGATCCTCGGCCGTTAGTGCCGGCGCTTCAATTTCATCCACCGTTTCTATAGATTTTTGGGCCATCGTTAAAGCCTCTTGTAGGTTAGCGGGTTTGGATGACATTACCCCGTGTCGAATGCTCTTAGGGAGGCCATCCATGTAAAGTTCAACTCTTAGGGACTTGGGAGTCATGAGGTTTGGACACACTAAGGCTAGTTCGGCAAACCGTTGATTTCAAGCTTCGAGGTCATTCCAGACCATTTTTAAATTTCTTAGTCCCTGTACGAGCCTTCAAGTCACTTCGCGTGGGAAGTATTCGGTGATCATTCTTTCTCTTAATTCGGTCCAAGAGAGTGTGGGCTTCATCGGTACCCACCCATTGTACATACGTGTTCCACCATGAGAGAGCAATACCGGCGAAAGTGAGGGTGGAAAACTTGACCTTATCTTGGTCTCGACAACCGCTTATGTTAAAAACGGCTTCCGTTTGTTCAAACCATCAGGTGAGAGCAACCAGTCCCCCGGTTCCATCGAAAGTGGGAGGTTTGCACCCCATGAAGTTCTTGTAGGAGCACCCTTCATTTGAATTATTGGCTCCATGATTGTTGTTGTTATTGTTGTTGGAGGAGTGATCGGCCATGGCTGCATCCACGGCGGTGGCTATCATTCGTTGAAGAGCTCGTTCGAGAGTTTCGGGAGGAGTGTTGTGTTGACGTCGGTGAGCCATCGTTCCTTGAAAACGCAAGAATATCGTTGATTAGTATTCTCAATAATACTAATCGTGATATGGAATAAAGATAGAGAGAAAATTTTCCTTGATCCGCCCTCGATTATCTATGTCGTAATGTCGGAATGTCCACATGAATCACCGTAATATAATCCCGACAATTATATTATCCTAATTCACATGTGCATTTAACATTACCTCGTAAAGTCAAGATTGCGTGTCAATCAAATCAACAACGTGAGATTAAGATTGAATAAGAGTTAGATATGAATAAAAGAGTTCGAGTATTAATGCACAAGTAGTCAAGTAAGTCCTACTTCAAGTCTATATGCCGGTTGTAGTCTAGACTCACTAATGTACCCTACGACTCGGGGTTGACACCAATGAACTCTAAATCCCTACAACCAATGCTCTGATACCATCTGTAATAACAGATGGGGTAGAAACCCACTCAGTGCCTTTCCAGCTAACCGCTTGGTGACCACTGAGCGTACCTTAGACACTGATTTTACAGCCCGTATTTCTGCCAAACTGCCAACCCTCCTACAAAGGGACCGCAAGGGGTAAGAGCCAATGCTTCGTCACAGGTTACACTGTGAGAACCCCCTCTACGATTAACCAGCCAAAAAGCATAGTCCGTTTGGGTGCCCGTCGTGATAGCCGGCGCACGTGACTACCTTTACGGCTAAGGTTAAACCAGCTCTGATACCATCTATGACATCCCAGGTAAACGTTCCCGTAGCATGATATTGTCCGCTTTGCCCGTAGGCGCACGGATTTTTCTTGGCAACCACACACGACGAGCACTTTCCTAGGAGGTCACCCATCCTGGTAGTGCTCTCTCCTGAGCACGCATAACTGCAGAGTTCTCATGAGATCTGCTGCGCTTGTGGTCCCAAAACGCGTCTTGCTAGGAAAGGTCTCAACACCCTTATAAGGCATGCTTCGTTCCCCTATCCAACCGATGTGGGACGGATGTAACACGGATGTTACAATCCTCCCCCTAATGGGATACAGCGTCCTTGTTGTGCACGTTTGGTCCGGGGCCTGGCTCTGATACCATCTGTAGCGACCCGTTAAAATCGTCATTGACGACGCCGTCTACTTAGGTCCCGTTACGTGGTCATAAGTCTTTAAAACAAATTTTGACCAAAATATGTCACATTCATTTCATATGTAAAGATGTTTCAAAGTTTACAAAGTAGTTCAACGACTAATACGATACAACGTTTTTAAGTACAAATGAAACCTATGCGACACGATTTAATGTAAAGTCAAAAGACGCTCTATGTATGCAAGTATACTCGACATCAAAGCAAGTATCAAAATA
The DNA here is from genome assembly GCF_046630445.1 of Rutidosis leptorrhynchoides. Classification (NCBI taxonomy): domain Eukaryota; kingdom Viridiplantae; phylum Streptophyta; class Magnoliopsida; order Asterales; family Asteraceae; genus Rutidosis; species Rutidosis leptorrhynchoides. The sequence goes on along the minus strand of NC_092337.1, from coordinate 442,025,423 downwards.
GAGTGCAGAAGCATGTAACACATATCGTTCAAGGACCTGATAAAAACATAGAAAATCTATCAACGAAAACGTTGGTGAAATCATAGGTTTAGTAAGTGAGTACGTAAGTAAGTAAGTTGAACCACAAGATTTATAACGTTGAAGTAATAGTAAAATCATTCTAAAAATTGTTATCACGAGCACCCAATTATCAAGGCTTAACTAACGTTACCCCATCACATATTGTTAGAACCTACACTTTATTCTCGAAAATATATTTCATCCGCATAACGGTAGCGAACCGTTCGAATGAGGGTTTGTCAAACCCATATGGCCATACAACATAAGTTCTCGCTTACACCCGGCAAATGTAACTAATGATAATCGAATTGAGGCATTTTTGTTCTAACTCGTACGTAGAATGTTTGTTTTCGTACTTGTGTTCACTTTATAAAACGAAACGTTTATGTTTTCTCATCCCAAATGTAAGTATAAAAGAGTAAAAGTGGGGCTATGATCTCACCTCGAGTGCACGAGTATAAAGGTACTTCACAAAGTAAACGTGTGCATGAAAGTTATTTAGTCTTGACCTAAACAAGTAAGTTGTATCAATTAACCGGTAACGACACAAGGTCGAGTGAAATGTGTTCAATTAGTCCTATGGCTCGTTACGACTCGATTTATATAGCATGTGAATCAAATTGTCATGTTTCATGCAAGATATAAGCATAAAAGCACGTTAGAACGATTGCATAAGTGTTTGGCTAAGTTTGACTAAAAGTCAAATTTAGTCAAAGTCAAAGTCGATGGGGTCGGATCGGGTATCCGACAATTTTTCTAAGAAAGATAAGCATATATAAGTATGTTGGCCAAGTTTCATGTTAATCGGAGGTGCGTAGCATAGTTAGAATTAAACGAAAAAGTGACTTTTTGAACAGCCAGGGCCCGGAGCGCCGCTCAAGGTTTTGGGGCGCCGCTCAGGGTATCTGTTGAGCAAATCTGGGCAGTTTTGATTTATACACGAATCCAACTTCAAACAACCATAACTAATGACCCTTAAACATTCAAAACACGTATCTTATATTGTTGGAAAGGTAATTTAACGAGGAATATAACTAACCAATTTTCATCAAACAAAAACATCATTTACAATAACTGATTTCTCGTCAAGTGATCATTAAAAGTCCATTTTCAAAGTTTCAAGTTCATAAATTACATAAGATGATTCGGGAACTTAATACACACATATAATACACCGTTTCATAGGTAATTATGCATACAATACTATTAAATACTTACAAACCACATTGCAAGGCTTTTAATGCATCATAAATCACATTTAAGGCTACCAAACCCTAACCAAAAATCATAAAATCCTTAATCATGTTAATGAGGCTTTTCCAAGTCAACCTACATACCAAATTGAAGCTAGTGATGCTAGTAACATATTTAATACATGTACTTTTAACATCTAACAACATATGATTAACCAAACTCAAGATTAATCAAGTCATTTTTCAAGTTTAAGCTAGTTATATCAAAATAGCAAGAACAAGCAAATAAATCACATAATCATGTTAGACTTGAGCCATAGACATCAATTAACACACTTTTAAGTTTTAAAGATCAAGAACGAGAAAATTAGTGTTTTTAGAAAGTTACCCAAATGAGATGAAGTTGGTATAGATTCGAAGAGGAAGATGCAAGAATTTCGAATATGTAATTTGTTTGAGTTGAGGCTTGCTAGATCTTGAGTAGATGATGAATCTTTATTGAAGATCAAAAGGATATAAAAGTGGAAGTAATATTTTGAGAGAAATTGGAAAAGAAAAAGAAATGGAAATGAGTGGTGGTGGTGAGGTGGTTGACTAGTTGACCTAGTCACCACTTTGGCCACTTTACACGATTAGTCCCTCAAGTATTAAAAGCGGGTGCATGAATTAACCGAACGAACATTTTAAAAATGCTAGAGCAAATGAGAGATGTTATAATTAAATGACAAAATATTAAGAACGTTAGCTAACGGAGGATACAAATTTAGATAGCGAAAGATATTATCAAAATAAAAAGACGGGCGATAAAATAATTTAATGGAAAAATGCCGGATGTTACATAAGTGATTGCAAGTAGGTATATTATATATGTATATGTATAATTATTGCATTCACTAAGCTTTATGCTTACCCCTCTCGTTGTTTACCTTTTTATAGGTATTGTGATTGTGAAGCTAGCTAGTTATTAGACTAGATGCGTAGGAGCGCTTGGGCTCGATGGGATAGCTATTGGATTTTGGATGTGGATTGGGGATTTGGTAGATCCTCAGGATTATGCTCTTGGTATCGGGTTGGGCTATTGTGTCTTAACCGTGGTGTTGAGTAGATGTTACGAGTGTCGAGTCAAACTTTGTATGTGAAATGCATTCTCGTAAGGATGTATGTTGTCATTTATAAACCAAGAGTCGAGATAAAATGTTTAACGTGTTATTATGATAAATTGTATACGGATAACTATTATGAAATGGTTTGTGTACTTGGATGTTATTGGGACCTAATTTAAAAAAAAATGTACTCCATTTTTGGTAAATGGATTTGGGGCTGTTACAAGTGGTATTAGAGCATAGTCTAAGGGAATTAGGTGATCTTGGAATAGGTGCCTAGTCTTAGACTTATTAGCGATTGTGCATTATTTGTGGGACTTGTAGGAATACGAGTCAGACTGAGATTTGCAAGTGCCTAATGTAAGTAGGTGAACCTGGACATTGTTTTAGTGATAGTCACCTAGGTTGTAGGTTGACTTGTTGTTGTGGTGTACTTGTGTACATCTATTATTATATTGTATATAGGTATATATATATATACGGGTACCTATTTGTGCAGTGTCCTAGGGACGAATCTATTAGAGAGATTCGAATGTTAACAGTTTTGAGTGATCAAGTTCACGGTAAGGACTTTGGTCATTCGGGTACTAGGAGTTATCACGTGTTATTGTGTGTGTATGTTGCGTCTATCTGGGTAAAGTACTTTGCGTAGCCATGTGAAAATGGTAAGGTACGCAATTGTAATAGTGACTGATCACCATTATTACAACCGTGTATCTTGACACCAAGCATGACATGACGAGTACCGAGCAGAGGAAACGTGGCATGATTGGGGTAGAATCGGGACGAGTTAGGAATCTTTTATTGGTTCCTAGGATGTAGTGGTCTCGAGTGATGTGCTTGTTGTCACATCAAGTTCTTTGTGAGTCGGGAAGTGTTACGGTGGTTTCGAGTAGCTAAGGTAAGTGAGCAAACTCACGAGTTTAGTGCGTGCTTAGTCACCCTAAGAAGTGGGTGCACTATTGAGATTGTTATTGGGTTTAGTTACCCATCATAACTAGGATAACCCATAATGGTGTGGGTGTGTGCGACGAAGACTTGAGTTCAGTAATGGAATGAGACAAGTCTAATGATTGTAGTTTTGAGTTACACTAGGTAGAGTGTGTGGTTAGAGAATCGTGATAGGATTCTTGTTGGGAGTCGCCTTGGAATTGGCGAATCGAGGAGTCTTCGGGTAGTTAAAATCATGGGAGTGTTTAACGACCAGTCAAAGTACACTTGACGACCATCGTTATCTTGGTCCCACAGCTTGATCATAACTCTAAATGAATTTAATAAATAACCTTGCATTCTTTATTTAAAAATGATTTCCTATAAAGGAAACCTACCAAAATATGTAAGTTTAGAAAAATCATACATAAATACTTAATCAAAAGTTGACCAAAACAAAGTCAACAAACACCCACAATTTAATGTATCAAAATAGAATGCAAGTTAATGTTTAACAAAAGCTGCCATCATAAATATGCAGACTCTCTAAGCACAGCGGAAGCAATCAATCATGAACCTGAAAATAAAACATGCGAGTAACTGTCAACAAAAATGTTGAGTGAATTATAGGTTTAATATTGCAAACAATATTTAATTTAAACCGTAAAAATTTATGTTTGAAAACATAAAGCCTTATTTTGGACCACAAAAATTATATGCTCGAAAACATATAAAACATTATTCCATTAACCCGTGAGCCACCTGGTAACCACTTAACCAATTCCACCCTTACCAAACACAATATACACTGAACAGGTGTATCTTCAAATAATTACGAAGTACTAATACATTCCATCTTCAAAAATTGCTAGCGCGACTAGCACGAAATGAGGTTGTCAAACTCGATAGATCTATCCATAGGATTCGCGTTCACCGGTAGAAACCAGTGATTACAGTTACTAGATTAGTGAATATTTTCATTCAACTCACAATGAATAACTTAAACCAACTTCCACTTGTGTCTAATATAAAAAAAATAAAATAAAATGCATGTATTCTCATCCCAAAAGATATAAAATAGAAAAATGGGACTATAACTCACCTTAACGAAAATGAAGTAATATCACAGAAAACGTGAACTGCATGAAGTAAAGTGATCAAGAATGATCACAACGTCGACCTATAAACAAAGCAGGTCGATATAAATAACTAACTTATGTCAAGTCTTAGTATGATAGCTATAGTACTTGTTGCGAGTAATCATAGAACAACACTCAGTATGCTACGGTTTGATCAGAACAGCGTAGGGACACATACTTTCTATTTTTAGAAAGTTTCTATTTTTAGCAGGTTTTCATTTTTGGAAAGTTTCTATTTTAGTAAAGTTTCTATTTTAGTAAAGTTTCTATTTTTGGAAAGTTTCCATATTTAGAAAGTTGCTATTTTTGGAAAGTTTATAAGTTAGGAAAGTTTCCTTAATTAGAAAGTCAATAAAAGTCAACTGAAAGTCAAAGTCAATCGAAAGTCAACTCAAAAGTCAACCTTGGTCAAACATAGTCAACATTGAATTTTAAAGTATAAATTATATTAATAATATAAGTTATAATGTTATTTAAAGTCATATATGTATAATCATGTCATATCATAAGTTTAATTAAATTAAAATGAATTATTAAAGTTAACATAAGTTAAAATGATAAAATTAATATAACATAAGTATTTAATTAACTAAATATTAATCATAACATAAGTATTATTAATTAATAATAATTTTTTTTATCATATCATAAGTATTATTAATTAATAATGAATTATTAATCATATCATAAGTTTTAATTAAAATTATTAAATCATAAGTATTTAATAATTGAATTATAATTAAATAATAACTAAAACTTATAATAATTAAATAATTAATTAATCTTTATTATAAGTCTTATTATAATAATCTCATAACATAAGTTTAATACTTACCATAAGTATTTTTGTAACAACCCAAACCAACACCCGACAAAACCTTGTGAAAATACGAAATAAAAAAAAAATTTCTGTTGCAGACCATCGGCGCGCCGCGCCATATGGCCCGCGCGTCGCGCCATATCTGGCTGTCCCCGGGACTTTTAACCGCGAAAAGATTGACTAGTTCCCGGCACTTTTAGACAAAACGCTTTTTACCATACAACCAAATATGTAAAACTAACATGTTTCAAACATAAAATTAAAGTTTTACAAGCGGGGCCCACACGACCCAAATTACAAGTTTAGTACAATTTAGGAGTTTTGACCACCAAAAAGTTTAAGTTCCAAACTACACAATGAGCATGGCGTTTGGGATTAAACTACCCAACTATCGGTCAAACTCCGAGAGCTACTAAAAACCAAAAGCGTCCCTTAGCAACAAGCGGGATCCCTAGCCCAAAACGATGCCCTTACCCTTGTCCAACACCGAACCTATAAAAGTGGTAAACAACGAGAGGGTAAGCAAAGCTTAGTGAATGCAATAATTACACATACATATATATCGCCCATCTATTTGCAATCACAACACAAGATACCTCGTACGAAACGTGTAACACAAAAGCATGTCATCAACCTCAAACACTTAACAAGTCATACAATAACATAACCGAGTTAGCATATACTCAACACAACCATAAATAATTTAGCATGCTAAATATCAACAAATCTTAATATGGTTAACCATGACGCTATGGTACTACCGGCTCGTGGTTCACACCATACGCATTGAGTCTCACTCGTTTATAGTGCTACCGGCTCGTGGTTCACACTTTGTTTATAGTGCTACCGGCTCGTGGTTCACACTCGATGCTACCGGCTCGTGGTTCACATCAATTATTTTATAGTGCTACCGGCTCGTGGTTCACACTCGATGCTACCGGTTCGTGGTTCACATCAATTTACACACATGCTATGGTACTACCGGCTCGATGGTTCATACCATAACACCCACAAATAAACACGCCATATACACGAATGCATAATTATTTCACTCACCTCCTAATCTCTTGGTGAAAGATAACCGAGCTTGAACACTTCAATGTAACGCACCTATTACATTTATCACAATATCAAAATCACAACTCGAGTTGGTCAACACTCTAAAGCTCACTCCTAGTGTTAATTTGACCCATGGTGCAAATCCGACCCATTTGCACCCTTAACCCTAAAATCGGGTTAACTCATCACAAAACCCTATCATTAACCAAAGTAGGTTCATTACACATTTTAACACTAGTTTTAGGCTTCAACCACACATATTAATTAGCTTAGGTTCATTTTGACCCATTTGACACTTTCAAAGTCAACCTACCCATTTTGGGTCAACCACTAACCCATTTACACCCATTTACATAAATCATGGTGTTTTAGCAATTTTACTAGCTAATTAGGGTTCTCTAACAACAATTAACTCTTCCAAACCCTAGTTAACCCAATATTGAGTCTACATGACTCAAATTACCCTAGAACACCCAAAACACTAACAAAATGGGTTTTATGTTCATCTTCACCCCAAACCCTAGCCCTAAATCAAATTAAACAAAGAAATTAAGATTAGAGCATACCACAACTATCACAACGAAGCTAGAGGGAAGGCGAAAAACTTTAATGCTTGGACTTAAGCAAGAAACCTTCTTCTTCTTCTCCAAAATGGGGTTTCCCTCACTAAAAGCCACTCTCTCTCTAGAATTGATTTGGATAAGTGTTGGTAGTTGTGGAAGGAGTAAATGAACTCCCCAAAACTGATCTAAGGCATTAAATCCGGCCTCCAAGTGATTTTACCAAAATACCCTCAAAATATCTAATTTAAAAGAAAGAGAGAATCTGTCACAGACAGATGGCGCGGCGCGCCACCAGGCCGCGCGGCGCGCAACTCTCCCAGTCCAGCTCCTTTTGCCTTTTTAAATATATACAACCAAACCTCGATTCGAGTACCGCACAATACACTTATATACACATGTGTACACTTCAATTATTCGGGTCTTACAACTCTCCCCCACTTATTCGGATTGCGCCCTCGCAATCCAAGCCGCATGACAAGAGGGAAGATACACTAACACGAACTCTTCAGGTTCCCAAGTGAACTCGGAACCCTTGCTACGCCGCCATTGGACTTTAAAAGTCCTCACTTCTTTATGTCTCAACCTCTTAACTTTCTCATCGAGTATGGCGACCGGTTCTTCGACATATTCCAACTTGTTGTTTAGCTCGATCTCGTCTAAAGGCATCCATAAGGAATCATCCGCAAGATACTTACGGAGGTGGGACACATGGAATGTATTATGGATCCCCGCAAGCTCTTCGGGTAATTCCAATCGATATGCAACTTCGCCAACACGAGCTAAAACCTTGAATGGCCCAATAAACCGAGGAGCTAACTTTCCCCGTTTTCGAAATCGAATAATACCCTTCCATGGCGAAACTTTAAGCATCACCATGTCGCCTTCTTGAAATTCGATCGTTCGCCTACGTTTGTCGGCATACGACTTTTGCCTATCTTGAGCCTTCTTCAAATGTTCCCGAATAATATCAATCTTGTTGTTCGTCTCCAAAACCAAATCGGTACTCCTGATCTCTCGTTGACCCACTTCTCCCCAACAAACGGGAGTTCGACATCTACGCCCATAGAGCATCTCATACGGTGGCATCCCGATACTAGTATGATAACTATTATTGTACGAGAATTCCACCAAAGGCAAATGCTCGTCCCAACTACCACCAAAATCAATAATGCACGCCCGTAACATATCTTCTAGAGTTTGGTTCGTACGATCGGTTTGACCGTCCGTTTGAGGATGATACGCCGTGCTCAACTTCAATTGCGTACCCATATCTTCATGAAACTTTTCCCAAAATCGAGATGTAAAACGGGTATCTCGATCCGAGATAATAGATATAGGAACCCCATGACGAGCGACCACTTCCTTGATAAACAACTTAGCCAAGGTCTCCGACGATATTGCTTCTTTAATGGGAAGAAACAAAGCGGTTTTCGTCAACCGATCAACTATAACCCAAATCGAATCATATTGAGTCCTCGCCGTCTTAGGTAACTTAGTGATGAAATCCATGGTAATGTGCTCCCATTTCCACTTCGGGATCTCTAACGGTTGCAACTTACCATACGGCTTTTGGTGCTCGGCTTTAACTTGCAAGCAAGTAACACATCGTTCAACATATTTCACAACATCGCGTTTCATGCCCGGCCACCAATAGTCTTTCTTCAAGTCGTGATACATTTTTGTCGCGCCTGGATGAATAGAATATTTTGACTTATGTGCCTCGTCAAGTAGCACCCGTCGGTAATCACCAATCTTAGGCACCCACACCCTTCCTTAAAACGACAATAAACCCCGCGGGCCCATAGTAATGAATTCCGATTGGCCCACAATTCGGTCCGCATGCTTATTGTGAACATAAGCCTCTATTTGATCTTCACCCATCTTTTCAAGAAAGTCGTTAGTGATAACCAAACGTAACGATGCTACACGTATCGCCGGATGTTGAGTCTTTCGACTTAACGCATCCGCGACCACATTCGCCTTACCCGGATGATAAAGTATCTCACAATCATAGTCCTTCACCACATCCATCCACCTACGTTGACGATAATTCAAATCTCTTTGAGTGAAAAGATGTTTCAAATTTTTATGATCCGAATATATCGTACACTTGACACCATACAAGTAATGGCGCCAAATTTTCAACGCATGCACAACCGCCGCCATCTCTAAATCATGAGTCGGGTACCTCGTCTCGTGCTCCTTTAATTGTCGAGAGGCATAAGCAATGACTTTACCCCTTTGCATAAGAACACACCCGAGCCCATTTAAGGAAGCATCACAATAAACTACCATATCTTCGACACCTTCCGGTAACACTAACACCGGAGCCTGACATAACTTCTCTTTTAACAAATGAAAAGCAATTTCTTGCTCGTTCTCCCAAACAAACTTCGCATTCTTCCTTGTCAATTTCGTCAACGAAGAAGCGATCTTAGAAAAATCTTGGATAAACCGACGATAATAACCGGCCAACCCGAGAAAACTCCGGATTTCCGTAGGCGTAGTCGGTCGTCCCCAACTCTTCACCGTCTCAATATTCCCCGGATCCACTTGGATACCGCCTTCGTTCACAATATGGCCAAGAAATTGGACCTCTCTTAGCCAAAATTCACATTTAGAGAATTTTGCATACAACTTCTCCTTTCTTAATGTCTTCAAAACTTCACGCAAGTGACGTTCATGTTCGTGCATACTTTTCGAGTAGACTAGTATGTCATCAATGAACACAATGACCGACTTGTCCAACATAGGTTGGCACACCCGGTTCATAAGATCCATGAATGCCCGGTGCATTCGTAAGACCAAAAGGCATAACCACAAACTCATAATGCCCATAACGCGTTCGGAAAGCCGTTTTCTCAATGTCTTCCTCACGGACCCGCATTTGATGATAGCCGGACCGTAGGTCGATCTTAGAGAAATACATCGCGCCTTGAAGTTGATCAAACAAATCGTCAATCCTAGGTAACGGATAACGATTCTTGATCGTCACTTTATTTAACTCACGGTAATCGATGCACATACGCATACTACCATCTTTCTTCTTCACGAATAAGACCGGAGCGCCCCACGGCGAAGCACTCGGTCGGATAAAACCTTTCTCAAGCAACTCTTGAATTTGATTCAACAACTCTTGCATTTCCGTTGGTGCTAAACGATAAGGAGTTTTAGCGATGGGGGTAGCCCCCGGAACCAACTCAATGCGAAACTCGACTTGTCTTTCCGCCGGAACACCCGGTAACTCATCCGGAAAAATGTCTTCAAACTCATTAACTACCGGAATTTCACGAATAGGTGGTGGCTCATTACGAGTATCAACAACATGAGCAAGGAAAGCCATGCCACCGGTAACAACGGAACGACGCGCCCGTGCAAAAGTGCATATCGGCACCGTTCTTCTTCTCTTATCACCATGAATAATCATTTCTCCCCCACTTGGGGCCTTAACATGAATAAACTTGTCATGGCATGCAATATCAGCTCTGTAATGATCGAGCCAATCCATACCAACGACAATATCAAAATCGCCCAAGGTCATTGGAATGAGATTAATTTTAAAAGTTTCGGCACCAAAAACAACATCACAATTCCTACACACATCAACCACTAGCACCGTCTTGCCGTCCGCTATTTCGACTTCTACCGGACGACTTAACTTAGCTAACGGTCTATCAAGTTTAGGCACAAATTTAGGAGAAACAAACGACAAATTTGCACCGCTATCAAAAAGAATTCTCGCCGGATTAGAATTAACCATAAAAGTACCTGAGACAACTTCGTTCGATTGTTTGGCTTCATCATTAGACATCAAATAGTTGCGACCCCTAGCCGTACCCGCCGCCCTCTCCAACCTTTTCACATTATCATTTCGCAAGTCGGGACACTCCGGCTTCTTATGCCCCTCTTTGCCGCAATTAAAGCAAGTAACCTTGGTCGACGCCTTAGGACATTCACGAGCCATGTGCCCTCTTTGATTACAATTAAAGCAAGTGGGTCCAAAACTCCCGGAACCACCCTTCTTCGCACTATTAACGCTCTCGGCGCCTCTTTTGGACTTCTTATTTGAAAAATTCGAATGGCTCGATCCTTCAAACTTCCTTTTCGAAAAAGTAAAATCACTCTTCCTAGGCACCTCCGGCTCAAAACCCCGAGCCAACTCAAACAATTCATCAAAAGTCTTAGCCATACCCCGGCTAATCTTGCTCTTGTAGTCGGCATTCAAGGTACGATAAAAATCTTTCATAAGCTTATGATCATCACCCACATACTCCGGGCAAAAACGAGTCTTTGCCAAGAATGTAGACTTGAGGGTAACTAAATCCATGGAACCTTGTTGCAAATGATGCAACTCGTCCCGGATTCGATCAAGATCGGATGAAGTTCGGTATTCCTTGAAAAACTCTTTCTTGAACTCCTCCCATGTCAAGTCCATGCATTGCTCTTCGCCATACAAATTGATTTTATCATCCCACCACAACTTGCCCTCTTCACGTAACATGCTAGACCCAAACCTCGTCTTCTTCTCGGGAGGACACTCCGCGGTACGGAAGGCCCCCTCGATGTCCGAAATCCAACAAGCACTTTTCAACGGATCCCTCACCCCATTAAACGTCGGAGGTTGAGTATCCTTAAAATTTTTGTAGTGGAAGTCTCTCTTTCCATCACCCCCTTCACCTCGAGGATAAACGTTTCTAGCATCAAGGGCCTCTTCAATAGTGGCCTTCATTCGTTCGTTTATCATTTCGGTCACTTGCCCATCGACCGACTCTTGGAAGACCTTTCGAACGTCCGCAAGAAAATCCGATTTCAACTTCTTAAAGACGGCCTCGACCTTGGTCGAGAACTCGGCGTCTTCACTTGTACTTCCGTTATCGTGATCGGGACCGTTTCTCGTCTTCATTCTATAAAACGAGTTAGGTTAAACCACGAAACGAAAGGGCAAATATACACAATTACATACATATACGCCTCACTACCCCATCTCGCTCAACAATCGTCGTACATTGCTTGTTTGACCTGATTTGCACCCGTAGTAATGGTAGCTAGTCATTACTACGCGAGCACGTCGCGCTAACTCGCTAGTACAACGTCCATCTCGCTTGATGATTGCTAAACACAACACAAACAAATAGCGCATGATTAGTTCACATAAACCTATGCACTAATCATTCCGATCCGACCCAAAGTCCTACAAGTCCCGCATAATCACGTACACAAAAGTCTAAGTCTAGGCGCCTATCTCAAGTCACCTAAATCCCTTAGACCATGCTCTGATACCACTTGTAACAACCCAAACCAACACCCGACAAAACCTTGTGAAAATACGAAATAAAAAAAAATTCTGTTGCAGACCATCGGCGCGCCGCGCCATATGGCCCGCGCGCCGCGCCATATCTGGCTGTCTCCGGGACTTTTAACCGCGAAAAGATTGACTAGTTCCCGGCACTTTTAGACAAAACGCTTTTTACCATACAACCAAATATGTAAAACTAACATGTTTCAAACATAAAATTAAAGTTTTACAAGTGGGGCCCACACGACCCAAATTACAAGTTTAGTACAATTTAGGAGTTTCGACCACCAAAAAGTTTAAGTTCCAAACTACACAATGAGCATGGCGTTTGGGATTAAACTACCCAACTATCGGTCAAACTCCGAGAGCTACAAAAAGCCAAAAGCGTCCCTTAGCAGCAAGCGGGATCCCTAGTCCAAAACGATGCCCTTACCCTTGTCCAACACCGAACCTATAAAAGTGGTAAACAACGAGAGGGTAAGCAAAGCTTAGTGAATGCAATAATTACACATACATATATATCGCCCATCTATTTGCAATCACAACACAAGATACCTCGTACGAAACGTGTAACACAAAAGCATGTCATCAACCTCAAACACTTAACAAGTCATACAATAACATAACCGAGTTAGCATATACTCAACACAAACATAAATAATTTAGCATGCTAAATATCAACAAATCTTAATATGGTTAACCATGACGCTATGGTGCTACCGGCTCGTGGTTCACACCATACGCATTGAGTCTCACTCGTTTATAGTGCTACCGGCTCGTGGTTCACACTTTGTTTATAGTGCTACCGGCTCGTGGTTCACACTCGATGCTACCGGCTCGTGGTTCACATCAATTATTTTATAGTGCTACCGGCTCGTGGTTTACACTCGATGCTACCGGCTCGTGGTTCACATCAATTTACACACATGCTATGGTACTACCGGCTCGATGGTTCATACCATAACACCCACAAATAAACACGCCATATACACGAATGCATAATTATTCCACTCACCTCCAAATCTCTTGGTGAAAGATAACCGAGCTTGAACACTTCAATGTAACGCACCTATTACATTTATCACAATATCAAAATCACAACTCGAGTTGGTCAACACTCTAAAGCTCACTCCTAGTGTTAATTTGACCTATGGGGCAAATCCGACCCATTTGCACCCTTAACCCTAAAATCGGGTTAACTCATCACAAAACCCTATCATTAACCAAAGTAGGTTCATTACACATTTTAACACTAGTTTTGGGCTTCAACCACACATATTAATTAGCTTAGGTTCATTTTGACCCATTTGACACTTTCAAAGTCAACCTACCCATTTTGGGTCAACCACTAACCCATTTACACCCATTTACATAAATCATGGTGTTCTAGCAATTTTACTAGCTAATTAGGGTTCTCTAACAACAATTAACTCTTCCAAACCCTAGTTAACCCAATATTGAGTCTACATGACTCAAATTACCCTAGAACACCCAAAACACTAACAAAATGGGTTTTATGTTCATCTTCACCCCAAACCCTAGCCCTAAATCAAATTAAACAAAGAAATTAAGATTAGAGCATACCACAACTATCACATCGAAGCTAGAGGGAAGGCGAACAACTTTAATGCTTGGACTTAAGCAAGAAACCTTCTTCTTCTCCAAAATGGGGTTTCCCTCACTAAAAGCCACTCTCTCTCTAGAATTGATTTGGATAAGTGTTGGTAGTTGTGGAAGGAGTAAATGAACTCCCCAAAACTGATCTAAGGCATTAAATCCGGCCTCCAAGTGATTTTACCAAAATACCCTCAAAATATCTAATTTAAAAGAAAGAGAGAATCTGTCACAGACAGATGGCGCGGCGCGCCACCAGGCCGCGCGGCGAGCAACTCTCCCAGTCCAGCTCCTTTTGCCTTTTTAAATATATACAACCAAACCCCGATTCGAATACCGCACAATACACTTATATACACATGTGTACACTTCAATTATTCGGGTCTTACAATTTTCCATTAATAATGAAAGTATTTTTAATCATAAGTTTAATTAAAAGTTTCATTAATGAAAATGTAATTAATAATGATATAATAAATATGTATATCATAAGTCCTAAATTTAATTAATCACTTTTATATCATAAGTAATTTAATGATAATGAAAATCATTATTTTATACCATAAGTTAGATGTTATAACCATAAGTTTTAATTACAAGTTCATCGGGTCATAACTTGAGCCCCGGGTATCGGTTTTTGGCGAGTCTTATATATATCTCCGCCTAACCAAACCATCCGAAACATTAGTGCACTCAAGAACACCCCAATAACAGCCCCCAAGTCGTGACCAACATCCCTAATTCAACTTGGGACTTTAATCCGATCAAAAACATGTTTTAGCCATAACGGGTGATCCGTGGCTCGGATTTCGATGACCCGAACATGAATGTTCATCCAATAATCAATTATAACATACTAGTACACTCTAGAGACTCCAAAAATGGTCACAAAGTCGGACCAAACCTGAAACAATTCATTTTTATATTTTGATTTCAAGAAAACACCATTTTAATCATAACTTAAGTTCCGGGAATCGAAATAACATGAATCCGGCGTCTAAAATCAATGTCTTGATGAGAGGAACACATCTAGACACTTTAATTTAACAAAAACATCAGTTAAGTTTACTGAAATGATCGATTAGTCTGCTGTCCACAATCAATCAAACCGAAAACATGTAATAACGAGCGATTCTATGCATACAATCAATAATACAACAACATACAAGCACTATACTATCATATTAAACATCAAAAACAGAAAAATTGAATGAAAATGAAAAAGTTAGGGTTAGGGCTTATACCCCAATCAAAAATCAAGAAAAAGGATATTGAAGATCGCGGGATGGAGAACCCGTATATGCAATTGATCTTTAGAGATGATGAATAATTGATATGTTGTTGATGAAAACTGAAAATGATGATGATGGGGCTGTATAATTCATTCAAGGTGAGGGGAGATGGGAGGGAGGGGAGTTGCTAGGGTTAGAAATGAATTAAGATGTGATTCTGTTCCAATAATCACAAGTTTTTCAAAAATGACACATATCCCCCCTCCTAAGGGATTTTGGCTGATCCACATGAGAGGGTGGGTCCCTCATGGCCTACTTTGACCCAATGAATGAAAGCTTGTGGCCCGAAAGCCCGAACGAAACCCGAAACGAGAATACACCGCTACGCGATTAAATATTCGGAGAGATAACGCACACGCGATAAATAAAATATATAAACACTATATATATATGCATATGACATAAAAATATCATATTTAAAATAATTTGGATTTAAAAATCTCAAAAGTCTGACCGTTGGTTTGAAAATCGAAATGATTCGCTGGATAGAAATCCACGACACGTAGAAACGCACGTTTTTAAATACGAATACAAATATTCATATAACACATAATAATTAATATATTATTACTAACATAATAATGCAAGTCATAGAAATGACGTGGCATGAATGTCCATTTAACGGACGTTAAATAATAAACGGTAAAAGATAACGGGAAAAGTAGGGTCGTGACAGAGTGGGACCTGTATAATGATGATTGTGTTAGTGAATTGTGGATAATGGGGTAACGTTCCTAATGGAATATCCTTTGTAGTAGTGGTTTTATCGAGGTGTGGAAGGGTGTAAGACTTGGTGTTTTCAAGCATCTCCTTAGTGCTGGATGAAAGGTTTCGTTAGGCTATATTGTTTTGGCCTTGTGGAAATTGTGGGTAGCGTGTGATCGCTAGGAACTTTCGATAAGATAATAAACCGAAAGGTTTATCGGGTAGGAATGACTTCGGGTCATTATTGTGGAGATATGGGTGACATCGAGTGTATGGAACCTATGGTTGAGTTTCTAAAATCCGGTAGATGGTAGTGGGAGTCTGCATGACACTGCATCAGGTGCCTTCTTATACCTGCTAGTGTAATGTTCAACTCCGGTGATGGTGTGATCACTTTGTGCTTAGGGTGACCGTGAGATGCCCTTGGAAGCAGCAGAGATTACAATAGTGATCGACGGGTGATAGTAATTCGAGGGCTGCGAAAGTCAAAGTTTAAGAGCATTGCGGTAATTACTTCATATGAAGTGACGGATGAGCGAATCTTATTGCTCTTAAGTGACAGATGGGTAAGGAATTAAAGATGACCTGTGAGCCGGTGCTGGACTTTATGGTCGATTGGGCCGAAGGTTATGATGAACTGTTGATATTGCGGTCGACGCAATTATTGTGTCGGATTGGTCACTCTTCTCCATGAGAGTGAGCAATTGTTGGTAAAGGATCGTTGAGTGGAACGTCGGGTGATCTCGACTAAGATGCACAACTGATTAAGCGGAGTAGCATATGCTTATGCTTAGAGGCGTATGTAAGACTTAGGTGGAGTTCGCTTTGCGAACGATGAAGGACTGATAGTTGTGAATTGTGGTATAAAGGTGCAATGTCATCGTGTGTACGACATTTTAAGTGAATGAGTATATCGGCTCTGAGAGCCTTAAGTGAATTCGTGGTGATTTGATGTTCATGACCAATGATGAGATTAATCATGTGTGTCGTGGAATGACAATTCTGCGGGATGTTATCATCTTAGCAGTGAGAAAGTGGAGCTGAATCCTAAGTGGGGGAGTTTCTACTACTGCCCGAGGAAGCTCCGGTAGTGTTAGATCAAGTGAAGTGTAAGACTTCTTATGTAAGGTGGTCGTGTAGTACCAAAGTACGGTATGAGACCAAGTTTGAAGTTTGAGATCACGGACTTGAGAGAATGTAACAGTCGTTGCGAGTGCTCCCGTGATGCGAATTTGGTTTGGTGTGAAACTCAGATAGTATTATTGAATGGGAACGAGTTCAATGTCGTGGTGAATACTGTATTTTCCCTGTCGGGAAATGTGTTCGTGGAAATTGTCAGTGGAATATTATACTTTATGGATGATTGTGAGACGGGGAGTGCCGGTTCTGATTGTCTCACATAGAGACAAGCGGATGTTGTTTGTTTGTGAGGGTGTTTTCCCTAGTGATGTGAACCGTTGGTTGCATTAAAATGTCGAGGCCATCCTTAATGGACGGTCTAGGTAGAAGGATTCACCCGGCATTGGCGAATATTTTGTGGGTCGTATGGCAAATTGCGAATTGGTTGTGATGATAATTCGCTGTTGACGGGATTCTAGTACACGAATAGTTTCCATGTTAGTACTCGGGGGCCGTCTTGCGTGGTTGTGTTGTAGGGTTCAGAGGAGAACCCTGTGCCGAGTGTTGATGTGTTGTCTAACTCGTGGTGTATTGTTGTCGTCCTGGATTAATCCAGAGACTGATGGTTGTGTGCGAATCGATTGATGGGAAGGTTTGTGTTCCCAGTGTGATTATTTCGTGGTACCGAAATTTCTTCGTTGAAGGAATGACCCGGTGGTGCAGACAGGGGAAGTTGGTTCTTGATTCGAAGAACATTTGTGATTGACCGGTTGAGTGATGTGTTTATAAACCGTCGAAGTAAGGAGTTTTAATGAGGCATGGATCCTTCTCGATTTGGATTAATGCAAGGCTTAGTTCTTGGCGTAGTGAATTTAGTAGATCGCGTTGGGTGATATGGTTATGGATGTAGCTTGTTGCGAGTTGTAACCGGGAGAATTTGAAGGAATATAATGGTGTTTTCCATATTTTTCCTAAGTGGTCATTTGGATGTTGAGTGTACGAGATACCGTTTGTTGCGATAATGCACGCTAATGGTTATTAGCGTGTGGTGAGACATTCGGGTTAATGGGAATCGTTGTGGACATCTAGTTTGGATGTGTGTCGGAGGACTATAGAGTGTAGGTTCGGATTGGTTAAATGACTAGGATCACGAGGACGTGATCGAAATAAGTGGGGGAGAGTTGTAAGTCCCGTTTATTCGTACGATGTATATATGAAGAGCACGTACGACATATAACAAATATATATATATATATATATATATATATATATATATATATATATATATATATATATATATATATATATATATATATATATATAAAGAATGAATATATGTGTATCGAGTATGTATATATGTTGTATATATATATATAGTGTACAAGGGTTAAACGAAGGATTGTATAATTGTATAAAGCTGATTGTACGATGCATGTATGAAGTGTACCAAGCGTGTACGTGTTGCTTGTTCGAATGTCAAAGAAAACTGGACGTTGTTTGAGTTACAAGGTGTGTACATACCTTTTCGACCCCAAATAAAGTTTGAGTTGATGTTTCAAAACCTTACCATTAGAAAGGAAATCTTATTACGTTTCCAACGATATTTGATTCATCAAAAACGGAGTTACGGTCAAAAAGTTATAGCCGAAACAAGTTGCTGAAGTTCGGATGAAATAGACTAACTCCGCGGCGCGACCAGAATCGCCACGGCGTGACTTTTGCCTATTTTGAGGGTCAGAAGGCTTGGAAATGTTAACTAAAATCACCCTTTAAGCCACGGCGAGGAGAGTTTACTCAGCGGCGCGACAATAGGCACGATCTGATGCTTTTCAGCCTTTTAATGAGTTTAATAGAGGGTAAAGTTGTCCTTTTGCTTATGGACAGTTTGAGGGTCACATATCTGGCCAAAATCTTATCCCCGCCTCATTTTCTTCATTCTCCTTCCCTCCCATTCACACACCAACCCAAGAGAGAGAGTAAAGGGTTTAGAGAGAGAAAGCTCGAATCGGGGAAGAAGAAGAGTGTTTTGGGTCGGATCACAAGAGTTAAAGTTGTTCTCTCATTCACGGCTACGTTTTGGTAGTGTTGTAAGTTCTAACTCCGAATTTCATTGCTTGATTTGATATTCAAAGTTAGGGTTTGAACTTGGTTTGTTGAGAAAACCATTTAAACTCATGAAGTGAGTTTAGTGTTGTTAGTAATCGGGTTTTATAGTGTCGTTAGTGGATTTTGGGTTGGTGGATTTTTGGTCAAGTTTAAGGCTTGTAAAATGAGTTTAATCACTAGGTATAGTGATTATGGAAGTATTGAAACACATTTGGGCTTATTTGGTTGACTAATTTTAAATTGGGTCAAAATTAGAGCTTATGTGTCAAATTGGGTAAGTTAAGGGTTTAACACTTGTGATTTGGTTTAATTAGTGTATTAGGGCCATTTTCACTTGTGTTAGTGATTATTGGTTAGTTTGGGCATTTTTATGACTTTGGTCAAAATGGGTAAATTGAATTGGGTCAAACTTGATGATGACACTAGTTTTGGTCAAAGGGATGTTAAACACTTTTGTTAAGTGTTAAATGGTGTTTTTGAATGTAAGTAAACGTGGGAAGTGATTTTGAGTTAAAATGATATTTTTTTAACATAAGTCAAACGTGGTCAAAAGCAATATGGGTCAATATTGCACGTGTTGGGGTTTTTGGTGTATTTGGCATTTGAAATGATTACTACCTAAGTAGTAATTTAATGTTAAGACCTAGGTTTGGTCTAATTGGTGTAAAGTATGATTTGGGTTAATTTGTACTTTGTTGTGGGGTTTGAATTACCACCCGTAGTGGTAGTTGGTGAAGTCCACTTTAGGTGTCTAAATGGGCGGATTGTGGAGGTAGGTATAAACTCTTGGTTAAGGGTGTTGGCATCAAATTCTCTTGTAGAGAATGTATGTTGAATATGTGTATACCTATATGCGTATTATAGGTAAAAGGTTTGCTCGGTTACGTTTGGAGGCGATTTACATATAAGAATTGTGCGGGCATTTCGAGGTGAGTGAAATAATTATGCGTGTACGTATATAATGTATTTATTTGTGTAGCGTGAGATGTGAAGTGTCGACGTGTTAAGACACCACATTTCACGTGACGAGTGAAGTGTCGACGTGTTAAGACACCACTCGGGGGTGAAGTGTCGACGTGTTAAGCCATCACTCCGGGAAGTATGACGGGTGAAGTGTCGACGTGTTAAGACACCACTCGGGAGTGAAGTATCGACGTGTTAAGATGCCACTCCAAGAACTATTACGGGTGAAGTTTCGACGTGTTAAGACACCACTCCGGAAAGTATGACGGGTGAAGTTTCAACGTGTTAAGACACCACTCAGGAGTGAAGTATCGACGTGTTAAGATGCCACTCCAAGAACTATTACGGGTGAAGTTTCGACGTGTTAAAACGCCACCTGGGGTGAAGTATCAACGTGTTAAGATGCCAACCGTGGGGTTAGTGTACGACGTGTTAAGTGCACTAACGGTTGTTACGAACACCGATGGTCTTTTACGAGTACCATTCCCTTGTATGATTGGTTAACCATATGGTTTGTGTATGTGTTGTAGTGTAGCATTTTATATTTTGGTGTATATGCTATTGTTTATGCTAGTTGCTGTATTGGAGGTTATTAGCTTTATACTTGGAGTTAGTATGCTAATTATATTGCTAGCATGTATGCGATATGTGAGTAAGTGATTGCAAGTAGGTATATTATATATGTATATGTATAATTATTGCATTCACTAAGCTTTATGCTTACCCCTCTCATTGTTTACCTTTTTAAGCGTATTATGATTGTGAAGCTAGCTAGTTGTTAGACTAGATGCGTAGGAGCACTTGGGCTTGATGGGGTAGCTATTGGATTTTGGACGTGGATTGGGGATTTGGTAGATCATCGGGATTATGCTCTTGGTATCTGTGATGACCCGAAAATTTCGACCAAATTTAAACTTAATCTTTATATGATTTCGACACGATAAGCAAAGTCTGTAATGTTGAGTCTCAAAAGTTTTGGAACTATATTCATGTAATCAATTACCCTTTGACTGTGCTAGACGATTCACGAACAAATTATATGTAAATATATATATATATATATATATATATATATATATATATATATATATATATATATATATATATATATATATATATATATATATATATATATATTTTACAAAGTGATAAAATATAATATAAATTTAGATTTTAAACGATTTGTTATAAAGACTTAATATATTATTAAATGTATTTTAATAAATAACGAGAAGGTAATTTAAAGAAGCAAATGACCAAAACACTCGAACATACAAGATACATTTTGGGTAATATGGTTATTGGTAATGTAAGTCTATATTTTGACAAAGGTACGAGTCACGAAACGTAAAGTACAAGTTTTCTAAGCGTACGAAAGGACGTTCGAAAATCCGAAACCGGGTATCAACGTACGAGTCAACAGACCTAAAATTTCAAATCAACTATGCACATGAATATAATATAATATATATATAATTAATATAAATTATATATATATATATATATATATATATATATATATATATATATATATATATATATATATTATACATATATATATAATATTACGTCGACAAGCTTGCAAACAAAAATTTCTGAGCTGGAATGCGCACCTTCGCAATCGCAGAGCTGTAAGGCATAAAAACTCCGTGATCGCAGAGCAGTCAAAATCACAGATGGCCTATAAAAGCCAAGGGTGTTGCTCGAGTTTTTTACACATTTTCAAATCTCTCTATCTTTCTACATACAAATATATTTATATTTATAATTATAATTTTATTTTTATTTTTAATTTAAGTTTAATAAAAATAAAGTATACACGAGGGTGTTTTAATTCTGGTTTCTAACCGTTTTAAACTAAGAAAATATTGGGTATTATTCGGGGTATTGTTCGTGAATCCATGACCAACCATACAGTCATCCACTATCTTTACATCTACGTAATTTCCTACAATATGGAATCACAATATTGATACGTGAGCATTCATATCTTATCTTTTATATATTAATAGTATATCCATGTCTAGTGCTCGAATATATATGTTTATGCATGTTTGTATGATAAATTTCGTCGTTAGATAGTTTTATGATGAATCACGAATTTAATACATATGCTACTGATATAAAGTATATGATATGCATGTTTTTGGAAAGCTGGCGAAAAATTATTAATTTTTCATTTAGAAATTGATAGTGTTCCAAATGAACATATATTTAGTAGCAATATCGTTCCAATATGTAAAGTTTTTAAATGTAATTTCCTTATTTTTAGTTGTAATAGTTAAATAAATAAGTGCGAAGACGAAAGACGCAAATCGCTCGAAAATGAAGATTTAAAGACAAAAACGAAGATTTGAAAGACCAAAACATCCAAAAAGCTCAAATGTACAAGATACAATTCAAAAGGTTCAATTTATTGATGAGAAACGTCTAAAAATGACAAGAGTACAAGTTACAAAACGCAAAGTACAAGATATTAAATTATACGAAAGGACGTTCGAAAATCCGAAACCAGGACATGAACCAACTCTCAAAGCTCGACGCAACGGTGTAAAAATTACGAGTCAACTATGCACAAGAATAAAATATAATATTTAAATAAATCATAATAAGAATAATATTAAATAATAAAAAGTTGTTAATTGAGCATAGTTCAGGGGTCGTAAATGAAAATTTCAAATTCTAATTTCCCTATAAAGCGATGATCTATGTTCGATGAATGAGGGAGGAAGATTTTTCTTTCGATCTTTTTTTTCTTCTATCTTTTTCTTATTTTTCTAATTATCAATATCTATATTCTATATCTCTATCATAATGTTAATATAATAAGATATAACAATAATCTTAATTTTAAGTTTAAATTATGATAATAATAAGATTTATGATAGAGATCATTTGAGTGTGTAAGTCGAAATTCTGTCCGTGTAACGCTACGCTATTTTTAATCATTGTAAGTTATGTTCAACCTTTTTACATTAATGTCTCGTAGCTAAGTTATTATTATGCTTATTTAAAACGAAGTAATCATGATGTTGGGCTAATTACTAAAATTGGGTAATTGGGCTTTGTACCATAATTGGGGTTTGGGCAAAAGACCGACACTTGTGGAAATTGGACTATTGACTATTAAAAGATGGGGGGTATTGTCTAATTGAGTGACAACTCATTGGAGTCTGTCGAACCTATCTTCAAATTAATTAACCTAATAATTAATAATGATTATGGTTGTCCTATTTAGTGATGTTCATATGGAATCTGTTATAATCATTTAATTAATCAATTGGGTTGGGTAATTGATTATTCATTCTGATCAAGTGGATGAATTAATATTCATAAACTAATTAAAACAGGGGTGGATTACATACAGTGATAACTGGTGTAATTGTTGACAGAAGTGATAACTGCGTCACAGTTTAAATCCTTAATCAGTTGGAATATTTGACTTCGGGTATAAGGGTAATTTGACGAGGATACTCGCACTTTATATTTATGACCGATGGACTATTATGGACAAAAACCAGATAGATGTATCAAATAAACCAGGACAAAGGACAATTAACCCATGGTAATAAATTAAAATCAACACGTCAAACATCATGATTACGGAAGTTTAAATAAGCATAATTCTTTTATTATATTTCTCATCGTATCTTTATTTACTGTCATTTTATTACTCGCAATTTTATTTTCTGTCATTTTATTTATCGCAATTTATTTTACGCACTTTAATTTTTGTCATTTATTTTTACGCTTAAAATCGACAAACCGGTCATTAAACGGTAAAACCCCCATTTTATAATAATACTACTACTTATTTATATATATATTTTTACAAATAAACTTAATAATATAGCGTTAACTTCACCAGCTCCCTGTGGAACGAACCGGACTTACTAAAAACTACACTACTCTACGATTAGGTACACTGCCTATAGTGTTGTAGCAAGGTTTAGGTATATCCCATCCGTAAATTAATAAAACTTGTGTCATATTTTGTAGTATTTTGTATTAAAAAATAATACTATTTCGTACCCTCACGCTACATCATCAAGTTTTTGGCGCCGCTGCCGGGGAGCGCTAAAACGCTATATTTTTAATTATAATAATATTGAAATAAAATATAATAATATAATAATATTGAAATAGAATATAATAATATAATAATATTGAAATAGAATATAATAATATAAAAATATTTAAGAATAAAAGTTTACGTAAAATTTAAAAAAAAAAGTCGTATTTATTAAATACTTCAGGGGTATATTATGTAACTTATAATTAATAATTGCTATCATGTCGCTTTCATGTGAATAGTAAATTAATTAATTTATTTTCATTTACTATTCATGAATAGTAAATGAATTAAAAAAAAAAAAAAAAAAATTTTAAAAAAAAATTATAATTATAAAAAAATTATTAATTTGTAAAAAAAAAAAAAAATCGTTTTTTTTTAAAAAAAAAATCGTTTTTTTTTTAAAAAAAAAAAATTTCGTTTTAAAAAAAAAAAAAAAAAAAAAAAATTTGTGTAAAAAAAAAAAAAAATCGTTTTTTTTTAAAAGAAAAAAAAAATTCGTTTTCAAAAAAAAAAAAAAAATTTGTAAAAAAAAATCGTTTTTTTTTAAAAATTTTAAAAAAAAAAAAAAAAAAAAACGAAAAAAAAAAAAAAAAAAAAAAAAAAAAAAAAATTATTAAAAAAAAAAATATATATATATTTTTAAAATTTTGTCTATAAAAAAAAAAAATGTTTTTTTTTAGTTTTATTACCTTTAGATTTTTAGACTATAGTCGCAACTTTTAGTATTAAGTTTAGTTTTGCCATAGTTATTTTTATACTTTTAGATTTTTAGGCTTTGCCGTAAAATCCCTTAAGTGCTTTTTCTTTAGACTAAGATTTAGGTGCCTTAAAATTTTGCGACGCCGTGTTAAAATTTTAGTATCCTTTTAAGTAATTCCCGTTTTTCGTTTAGAATCCCTTTTTAATTTTAGACGCGCTACAATTTTCTTATTTTTCGACCTTTTATTTTTTTGAACCATTTTTATTTTTCAATTTTTTTTTTTTCCGACGCACTCTTTTTCTCTCTTATTTCTCGCTATTCTAGTTTTAGGACATAGATTTTTATTCTACTTCTTATCTAAATTTCTTAAAATTACGAAAATTTATTTTGAGTGGTTAAATTGATAGACATCAAAATTTTCTGGTTCGTAGTAATAGTTGGATTTGTACGTGGACCGGGTTATTGGAGCCAAACAGTACTCAATTATATTGAGACCAAACGAATCCTGCCCCTCTGCTGCATCTTTTGGCTATTCGAAACGTGGGCAAAATCAGAAAAGTCTATTAATTGGATAACTTATTATAATTTTTCTTTCCTTTTTAAAAACTAATAGGATATTCAGTGAATGCACCGAGCAAGACGTTCGCCGCCGGTCATACGTTCACCACCTGTAACTCGATCAAGACATCTAGCAAATATTGTCGCCGTTGATTTTTCTTTAGAATCGTCATCTAGTCGAACAAGAACTCCAACTCAAATTTCCGATAATCCATCTTTTGAACCCGACTTCACAATTAAGAACCCGGAGCATATTCAAGGACAATTCCAAGATCTTGAACCACTAATTATTCCTCCTGAGCCACAAACCATTAAATCAGAATCCTCTAGTGATTCGTATTCAACAAATTCAATTATGGAAGTAACGGAACCTCTAAGTATGGAAGATCGAATGAGAGCCACACGCACGGGCCAAGGTCACGCCATTATTAAACCAGAAGTTAATGCTCCAGATTATGAAATCAAAGGACAAATTCTACACATGGTAACTAACCAATGCCAATTCAGTGGTGCACCGAATGAAGATCCTAACGAACACCTTCGTACGTTTAAAAGAATTTGTACACTATTCAAAATCCGAGAAGTGGAAGATGAGCAGATCTATCTCATGTTGTTTCCCTGGACTTTAAAGGGAGAAGCCAAAGATTGGTTAGAATCGTTACCTGAAGGGGCGATTGACACATGGGATGTTTTAGTTGAAAAATTTCTTAAACGATTCTTTCCGGCATCCAAAGCCGTGAGACTTCAAGGAGAAATTGTTACGTTCGCGCAAAATCCAAATGAAACATTATATGAGGCGTGGACAAGATTCGGAAGGATGTTGAGAGGATGTCCTCAACACGGATTAGATACTTTTCAAATAGTACAAATCTTCTATAAAGGCGTAGACATCGCCACACGAAAAGACATCGACATAAGCGCTGGTGGATCCATTATGAAGAAAACCGCAACTGAAGCTTACAAAATTATTGATAACACAGCCTCCCACTCGCATGAGTGGCACCAAGAAAAAGATATCTTTCGATCATCTAAAGCGGCTAGAGCCGATTCTAGCCCTGACTTTGATTCCGTTTCCGCAAAAATAGATGCTTTCGAAAGACGAATGGAAAAGATGAATAAAGATATTCACGCAATACGAATCAGTTGTGAGCAATGCGGTGGACCACACTTATTGAAAGATTGTCACATTGAACCAACATTGGAACAACGAGAGAATGTTTCCTATATGAACCAAAGGCCGGGAAATAATTATCAAAATAATTATCAACCGCCAAAGTTAAACTTCAATCGAAATCAAAACATTCTTTACAATCCAAAAGGACCCGAAAATAACTGGTATAACCAACAAGGTCCGAATAACCAACCAACTCAAAACAACACTTTCAATCAACAAAGACCTGGCTTGTATAAACCACCACAACAAACCGAAGAGAAAAAGTCAAATCTGGAAGAAGTGGTATTTAAGCTAGTTGAATCTCAAACACAATTTATTGAAACTCAAACCCAAACGAACGAGAGGTTTGATCAGTCATTAAGAACTCAACAAGCTTCCATTTTGAATCTAGAAAAACACGTAGGTACTCTTGCTAGCATGATGAGTGAGAGGGAACAAGGAAAGCTACAGAGTAATACTGAAGTAAATCCTCGGAATGAGAATGTTAATATGGTGTCAACGAATTCTGAAAAACCAGCATCAGAAGATGGGAAGGTTTTAGATGAGAGTAACAATGAAGAAGTTACACCACCACCACCCGAGTATGTAAAGCCAGTGGTGGCACCATACAAACCACCCATCCCGTTTCCAAGAAAAGGAGTTGAGTATGAGCAAGTGATAGGTAATAAAGATTGTGATACCTCTGGAAAGAAGAAGAAGAAAAAGAATAAGAAAGTGCAAGAAACAAAAGCCGTAAATATAAACCCGGTGAAGACAGTTCCACCAAAACCTCCACCTAGGGTAGGTGATCCGGGTGAATTTATTGTTCCTTGTCTACTTAGTGATTGTGTCATGTATGATGCACTAGCAGATTTAGGTGCAAGTGTAAGTGTTATGCCTCTTTCCTTATATAAGAGATTAGGTGTAGGTAAGTTAAGTCCAACGGATATGAGTGTTCGACTCTTTGATCAAACCATTAAGCACCCAGTTGGAATTGCTGACAACCTACCCGTTCAAGTAGGCAATTTAACTTTTCTAGTCGAATTTATTGTCATTGACATAGAAGAGGACCCAAACGTTCCTCTGATTTTAGGTCGACCATTCTTTGCGTCCACCGGGGCGTTATTTGATGTAGGAAATGGAAGAATGACACTTAAAAGTGGTAACAAATCAATCACCTTTATGATTCGAAAGTCTAAATCTCCACCAACTAAAACCGTTAAACCAGTAAAAACGATTGGTAATAACCATGTTGTTTTACCAACTCCAACGGTAGTGCTTAGCAATAATAAAACGCCTAAGTGTGGGGAAAATGAAGTAAAACCTAATGATGACTTGATAATAAAGAACCCCGTTGTTGATACGAAATTAAATGACCCCGTTATTAACAGTTCAATGAAGAAACTTTTTAAACGGGCTATCGATGCTAGAAGTAAGGGGAACTTTAAGTTATGTAACCGGTTAGTATCCAATCTGTCGCCTAAAGAAAAGGCGAAACTAGTTGAATTTTGGGATATTACGGAAGAAGCCGGGCACTGGCTTAAAGAAAAAGTCACAGATAGGCAAGTTGATTATAGACCAAAAGAAATTGACGATGAAGTTAATCACAATTTCGACACCACAGCTACCTAAGTGTGGGGAGATTCAAATGTTCTAAGAAAATGTTATCTAGAGTTATTTGTTCTGTTCTCGTGTAGTTCCGAGAATGGAATTCGATTGGTCTTTTCCGCTAGCAGACACTAAAGAACTAGTTTTCTCCCCCCATTCTGATTTTTTTTTTTATTTTGTAGGTTTTATATGAAATTAATATGCTTTTTAAATTTAAGTTTTGTGTGAATTTAAAAACAAAATTTACTTTATTTCATTAAGTAAAAAAATGATTTCTAAAATTCGTCGTGAGTTGAAGATTAGGTAGTTGAACCGAAATTGCTTTACCCGAGGGCGGGACGAAAAATTTTGTTATCATTATTTTTAATTTTATTGATTTAAAGTATGCCAAAAAAAAAAATACTATGTTTTATAAATTTTTGAACGTGGGGTTATATACCAAACTTCAAAAATATGTATATATGTTTGTATTTTATGTTATGTACAAAACAGGGTAAAACAGCGCACTTTCAAAGACTAGCATTAAGTTCAGCAAAAGCTAATAATTTTGACGACAATATCAAATGTGAGATAACAACAATATGTTTGCAAACTCGGTATTTTTAATAACTTTTCTACGCTAATCACCCTCATGAATTTATAATTGTAGTCTGATTTCATGCAAATGAGGGCATTGCATGATCTTAAGTGTGGGGAAGGGTTATAAATTCTCTCGGGTTTACACTTGGTTTATTTGCCAAATTTTGTAAAAATTTGAAAAATTTTCAACTAAATGAACTCAAAATCATGTTTATACATATTTATGAACGATGAAAACTAGGTGTTAATACCGAAATTATCGTTACCTCGAAAAGGACATAAATTGAGAAACAACTTAAAACGCTTGAATTCATTTAAAATGGAATAAAGGAGAATAAAAAGGCAAAGAAAGAAACTAAGTGTGGGGAGAATGTACCGAGTTATTCAATTAAAAACTATCTATCACATATTTTTGTACAAACAATTGAAAATACTTTTGTTTTGAACAATAATCAACTGTTTTATCCGATGAAAGAAAAGAAGAGATGGATCTACACGATGAATCAATTCCATCATTTGAAGGAAGTAAAGTCTTCCGAAAAAGACACGCGCTTCTTGATTTAGGTCATGAAGTTGTCGTCCAGACCAGCTGTAGGTTGACGAAAAATCTAGAAAAGTCATCTCTAAAATCAGCAGGAAATCCACGGACCTCAGCATCAAACAGGGTCGCCAAGTGGTCAGATTTATCCTAACCATGAGAAGGATTTATCTCGTACAATGGGGAGGCACCGTGCAAATTAGCTTGATAAGACTAATGAATCAGATCCCCAGAAAGGATAATCTCCTTAAAGATTAAAAATCAGCTTTTAAGACTGATAATACTCAATCCTAGAGATTGACCTTAAAGATTGAGAATTCAAACTCATGGAATTCGATGATATCTAAACTCGAGCATGAACGAGAAAATATTTTGATCAAAAATACAAACCGATTTGTTTTCTGAAAAACCATTTTCAATGCGTTCATTACCATTGAACGTAAAATCCTAAGAAATTCACCTGAAATTCATTAGGTCACCTGAACCAAATCGGGTGTCAACCGTAAGAACGGTGGTTGCATAGAATGGTCGGAGACATGACCTTGTGCCAGACCGAAAAATCATAGGATGATCTTTACTATCGCTCCTACCAAGGATAGTTCTAGCATCCGACACGTTAAAAGACCATAATCATCTGCATGTCACGGGACATTGCCTTAACAGTTTCTTGTTCATCGCTTTCCTTTACAACCGGACGGTAGTTTGCCGAAAGGTAATATACGGAACACGTAAACTGGATGTGTGCTTTCCGATACCGGGATAGCAGTGGATTACACGAACCTAAATGTTTTTAGCCAAAATATTGATCCACAAATATATTTTGCAACACCAATGGTGGATCAAATCAGAAAACTTATCTAGGGTAAAAGCTAGATTGAATTTTCAAAAGATCAAATGTTTTCATAAAGATCCTATTTCCTAAAGGATCTAAATTTTTATAGTCATGTGGGACTGTAAACCGCCTTTCAAATGTGCACTTTGCTTTGGAAACCGAAAGTAAATCGGCTATTTGATTGCAAGTGTCGTTGACCTAAACCCGAGGCAACTGTGGATGACACACCCACCTTTAACCATCATTACTGTCATTGTTTATACCGCTATATCAAAATCACTGATGTACAAAATGTGATGAATAAAAAAGTGATTCATGTATATTTTTATTTCAAGTTCTGTATTGCTTGAGGACAAGCAACGCTCAAGTGTGGGGATATTTGATAGTGTTCCAAATGAACATATATTTAGTAGCAATATCGTTCCAATATGTAAAGTTTTTAAATGTAATTTCCTTATTTTTAGTTGTAATAGTTAAATAAATAAGTGCGAAGACGAAAGACGCAAATCGCTCGAAAATGAAGATTTAAAGACAAAAACGAAGATTTGAAAGACCAAAACATCCAAAAAGCTCAAATGTACAAGATACAATTCAAAAGGTTCAATTTATTGATGAGAAACGTCTAAAAATGACAAGAGTACAAGTTACAAAACGCAAAGTACAAGATATTAAATTATACGAAAGGACGTTCGAAAATCCGAAACCAGGACATGAACCAACTCTCAAAGCTCGACGCAACGGTGTAAAAATTACGAGTCAACTATGCACAAGAATAAAATATAATATTTAAATAAATCATAATAAGAATAATATTAAATAATAAAAAGTTGTTAATTGAGCATAGTTCAGGGGTCGTAAATGAAAATTTCAAATTCTAATTTCCCTATAAAGCGATGATCTATGTTCGATGAATGAGGGAGGAAGATTTTTCTTTCGATCTTTTTTTTCTTCTATCTTTTTCTTATTTTTCTAATTATCAATATCTATATTCTATATCTCTATCATAATGTTAATATAATAAGATATAACAATAATCTTAATTTTAAGTTTAAATTATGATAATAATAAGATTTATGATAGAGATCATTTGAGTGTGTAAGTCGAAATTCTGTCCGTGTAACGCTACGCTATTTTTAATCATTGTAAGTTATGTTCAACCTTTTTACATTAATGTCTCGTAGCTAAGTTATTATTATGCTTATTTAAAACGAAGTAATCATGATGTTGGGCTAATTACTAAAATTGGGTAATTGGGCTTTGTACCATAATTGGGGTTTGGGCAAAAGACCGACACTTGTGGAAATTGGACTATTGACTATTAATAGATGGGGGGTATTGTCTAATTGAGTGACAACTCATTGGAGTCTGTCGAACCTATCTTCAAATTAATTAACCTAATAATTAATAATGATTATGGTTGTCCTATTTAGTGATGTTCATATGGAATCTGTTATAATCATTTAATTAATCAATTGGGTTGGGTAATTGATTATTCATTCTGATCAAGTGGATGAATTAATATTCATAAACTAATTAAAACAGGGGTGGATTACATACAGTGATAACTGGTGTAATTGTTGACAGAAGTGATAACTGCGTCACAGTTTAAATCCTTAATCAGTTGGAATATTTGACTTCGGGTATAAGGGTAATTTGACGAGGATACTCGCACTTTATATTTATGACCGATGGACTATTATGGACAAAAACCAGATAGATGTATCAAATAAACCAGGACAAAGGACAATTAACCCATGGTAATAAATTAAAATCAACACGTCAAACATCATGATTACGGAAGTTTAAATAAGCATAATTCTTTTATTATATTTCTCATCGTATCTTTATTTACTGTCATTTTATTACTCGCAATTTTATTTTCTGTCATTTTATTTATCGCAATTTATTTTACGCACTTTAATTTTTGTCATTTATTTTTACGCTTAAAATCGACAAACCGGTCATTAAACGGTAAAACCCCCATTTTATAATAATACTACTACTTATTTATATATATATTTTTACAAATAAACTTAATAATATAGCGTTAACTTCACCAGCTCCCTGTGGAACGAACCGGACTTACTAAAAACTACACTACTCTACGATTAGGTACACTGCCTATAGTGTTGTAGCAAGGTTTAGGTATATCCCATCCGTAAATTAATAAAACTTGTGTCATATTTTGTAGTATTTTGTATTAAAAAATAATACTATTTCGTACCCTCACGCTACATCATCAGAAATCGCGTGATTTCGATGAACGGATTAAAAGATATGGTCAACTGAATTATGGTTAACGTTAATTGAAATTGTGTTTGAAACTGTAAATTAATATTTAAACAACTTGTCTATGAGATTGATAAATTGGATTTTCAAATATTACTAATTGAGTAAATGAATTTCTATATAAGGCACGTCTCGTCTTGTTGAGCAATTGTCAAAGTTGACTGTCTTTTCATGTTTTAAAGCTTTATAAACACTATAATCTGATTTTTCAAGTATTGGAAAACTATATGAAAATCATGTTCGATTGCCATGATAATTCAAATATAATATAGCTCCTGAAATAAATATTATTTTGAGTTTGATAAACTATAAATTCGTTCAATTATCAAGACTTATACTATGATAATAAACATGTATAGATTTAAATATCATATTGGGTCAGGTTGACTTTTGAGATGACTTTTGTTAACTTTTGCATGTCGGTCTCGAGCATTAGGATTGTGATACACTATGACCCGACCTAGTCTGTTAGACATTTATTGAACAACATATATTCTCTAGGTTGAAATCTATGATTACTTTACATTCCGAGTTTCGGTCACATTTCGATGAATGACCTTATATGCTGCTAAGGTGAGTTTCATTTGCTCCCTTTTTTAATTGCTTTTGCAATCTATATTTTTGGGCTAAGAATACATGCACTTTATTTTAAATGCAATGGATACAAGTACATACTATATTCTACACCGAGTTTGAACTGAAAATCCCTTAGCTTTAGTAACTAGTAGCTGCCGGTTATAAGAACTGGTGGGAGCGAATAGTTGTATATGGATCCATAGGGCTTGACATCTCCGTCTGTTTCAGGTATAGAAACCCTAGCCTGAACTATAAAATAGATGTATGCTATTTGAGTTTAGTACACGTTGCATTGCGTGTATTGTACATGTTGGTTGCATGTATGTTAAAACAGGGTTACTTATTATAACGTTAAAGTTTAGTTACCAGGATGCTCAATTTCGTAGAATATTTTGATAAACGTTTCTGGATGAAACAACTGAAATCTTGTGATTCACCTTTATATACAAATTATGCACAACATTAAAACTATGAACTCACCAACCTTTGTGTGGACACTTTTAAGCATGTTTATTCTCAGGTTCCTAGAAGTCTTCCGCTGTTTGCTTATAAGTGATACAAGCTATGTGCATGGAGTCATACATGCTTTTTTCGAGAAAATGTTGCCTTCACAAAATCATCACCATGTATCTTATTTTGACTGCATTATCAACGGATGTAGTATTGTAAACTATTATTTACGGTGATTGTCTATATGTAGAAATCATCAAACGTCAAAAATCTTGGAATTTGATATTCAATTATGGTGTGCCTTTTCAAAAGAATGCAATGTTTACAAAACGTATCATGTAGAGGTCAGTACCTCACTGTGAAATCGATGAATGATGTATTCGTCCAAATGGATTTGGATGGGTCATCACAGTTGGCATCAGAGCTTGAGGTCATAGGTGTAACGACCCGGAAATTTCCGACCAAATTTAAACTCTAATCTC
The DNA here is from genome assembly GCF_046630445.1 of Rutidosis leptorrhynchoides. NCBI lineage: Eukaryota > Viridiplantae > Streptophyta > Magnoliopsida > Asterales > Asteraceae > Rutidosis > Rutidosis leptorrhynchoides. The sequence goes on along the minus strand of NC_092337.1, from coordinate 441,991,621 downwards.
TATATGGTTCCGACACGATAAGCAAAAACCCTAAAGTTGACCCGCACTTTTTCGATCGTTCTATACTTATAAGATTAATATTTACATAAATTAAACCTTACCAACATGATAAGCAATCCAAATTTTTGAGACTTATGTTTTCGAAAAGAGTTTTACACAACGTTTGACCGTCTAGTTTGACCGATGATATCACGAACTATATAACATATGATAATTATACGTTTGTGTATATATATGTATATATACATATTTAACATGGTTTATGGATGTTTTAATATCTCATTTTGTATTAATAACAATAAGTTATAAGTATATTTTGAAACTACTAACTTAAGTTTTCAAAACAATAACCATACATAACGTTATTTGATATAAATACTTATGACTTATAATGTTTATACATATAACGTATAAGTAATGTATTTAATCACTTTTAAGGACTTAAATACATAAAACAATATAAGTATATTCACAAAAGATAGCTATATTTGAATCCTCGTTCCGTTTTCTCAAAGATTTCTACACGTATATTTAGGGTATATGTACCCGTATCATACGCAGCTTCTAGATGTATTTACTATTGGTATATACCAATAAAAATCTGCTCCTTAGCAGCCTTAAATGATTAAGAAACATGTGGAACCAACCATTTGTCAAGTAGCATGAATTATTTTAGCAAGAAAACAAAGTTAGGTATCATTTTTTTTCTTTATATACTAAAAACGTTTTTATGCATGCACACCATTTCTTCACCCCATTTTCTCATACTTACACTCCCATTTCTCTCTCAAAATACTCTTAACTTCATACTTGATCATCTACAAGCATTTTCCCCATCATTTAGCTTCAAAAACCTTACTTAATCACCATAAGAAAACCATACAAAAACACTTCAAGAAATCCTTCCAAGAACACAAACTTACTTCCAATCTTTCATCCACTTCCATCACCCTTTTGGTTCTAGGTTCTTACTCCTCTTTTACAGCAACCTTGTCCAAGGAACTTGAGGTAGTAACTATGTTCATAACCTTATTCGATTCATATATATATAGCTATCTTATTTTGTGGTATAAAATTTTAACAACAAGAACATAGTTTGAAAGTTTTCAAACTTGTTTGCAAACTAAATAGATCCTTCTAACTTAACTTTTAAAATACTTCAAGACCTGTAATATAACTTAAATATATGCTAATTTAACAAGGTAAAACTTGGTTTTTCAAAGAATACCTTAAAAACTGTTTTTACGACGTCGGAGTGCAACCGGGGACTGTTTTGGGTTGGATAATTAAAAACCATCTTAAACTTTGAATTGGAGGTTTATTTTCTGGAAAAATGATTTTTACTATAAATATGTTAACACATAAAAATTTCATGATTTAATTCAAAGTATAGGTATTTTTAGAAAAATGGTCATTAAATGATATTTTTGTAACAAAAATGTTTAACTTCATAAGTTTCACTAAAGTTTCACCTATGCCGTGTGATTTTGAATACAAACTAAGGTATTTACAGTTCATAGTCTTAAAGAGGGACTCGATCCAAGGAGATGGCAAGTTGAATCAACAAAAACGGAGTTGTAACGAAGAAACTATGACCGAAACAAAATCGGATATCCAAGACTAGTTTAGCCACGAAAATAATTGGGAGAAATTAAATAAATCACATCTTTCTAAGATAACATGATATTTTATATATATGTACTCATAATTCAATTTTATATGGTTCAGGATCACCCGTAAACAATACGAGAAGATTAATCATAAGATCCCATGATTGTACGCAACACGTCATTTGACAACACCGGTACTTTATGTACGCAACACGTCATTTGACAACACCGGTACCGTGGGTCAAGATTAATCTCGACCAATACATATACGATGGGGGTTTTATTCATTTCATTGGGGGTTTATTAAACACCTAAAAATGAATCATTAAAATTGAATTACTAACATCGGACTGCTAACTACGGACTAAGGAATTATTAAAAGTATTAAAAGTATAACAAGTATATATATGTGACGATTGTTTAAAAATGAAAATATATTGATATATTATATATGGATAGGTTCGTGATATCAACCGGAAGACCAAGTCAAAATATTTATATCTTCAAGACAACAGTGAGTATATAGTCCCCTTTTAAACTCTAAATATTTTTGGGCTGAGAATACATGCGCTACTTTTATAAATGATTTACGTTATGGACACAAGTAACTGAAAAATATATTCTACGTTGAGTTGTACCACTGGCATACTTCCCTGTAGCTTGGTAACTAATATTTACAGCGGTATTGTAAACGCGAATCCTGTTGATAGATCTATCGGGCCTGACAACCCCAACCGGACTGGACGACCAGTATTCAACGGTTGCACAGTACTTCGTTTTGTGACTACACTTGGTACGGTGTAGTAAGATTTCATATTAAAGGGAATATGCGACGTGATTGAATGTTAAGTATGGTTACCAAGTGCTCAACCACTTAGAATATTTTTATGAAAATGTTTATATATGAAATCTTGTGGTCTATATATATATATATATATATATATATATATATATATATATATATATATATATATATATATATATATATATATATATATATATATATATATATATATCGCTGCCGGCATTAAACCTATATCTCACCAACTTTATGTTGACATTTTAAAGCATGTTATTCTCAGGTATGAATTAAGTCTTCCGCTGTGCATTAGCTCGTACTAAGGATACTACTTGAGGCTATTAAGGACTTATATCATAAGGCGTTGCATTCGAGTCATTGAAGTTCATAGAGACTATTATTAAGTAAATGGCGGTTTAGGTCATTTGAATATTATGAAATATCAGGCGATTATGTCAATTCTGGATGTAACTATAGATCGCCTTTTAAGAATAAATGCAACGTTTGTAAGATGTATCATATAGAGGGCAAGTACCTCGCAATGTTATCAACTATTGTAATTCGTTTGTAATCAATATGGACAACGTCCGGATGATTAGTTTCGGATCCTTTCAGTTGGTATCAGAGCATTGGTCTTAGCGAACCAGGCCTTGCATTAGTGTGTCTAACTAGTAGTTGTTAGGATACATTAAGTGAGTCTGGACTTTGACCGTGTCTGCCTGTCAAAAGTTTTGCTTATCAATCCTAGTCGGAAATCATCTGCTTATCATCCTTAGGGAACTGCCTGCTTATCATTCTTAAGTCTAGACACGTCTTACTGCATTTAGTGCATCGATAGTGTATAGACAAAATTCATATCCTAGCGTATCTGTTACTATAGACATTGCCTGACGTATTTCAAAGATTCTCCGTAATTCATGGGATTTTGATATTATATATACATATGCAAATTATGTATTGAAGAGTACCAAACCCAACTCCTATAATATATTCCAAACCAAAAATTCATTTCTCCGACCATACAAGATGGATTCTTCATCCAGCTCAAATTCCTCCGACTTCGATAGCTTCGCCGATATGGATTTCCATTCGAGCTCCGAGAACAGCGTTACCGGAATGGATCAACCAATTTCCCATCATCTATTCTGGATGAATTGGGGATGGGTTCGTAATATACTAAATTTCTGGAGGCAAGAAGAAGGTGATCCATTCCATCCACCAAATTGTCCTCTTAACGATGAACCTGAAGCACTTACCGGCGAACCTATTCGAAACACCATTTTCTCGCTCATTTCTAGAGTATCTCGTCATGACTACATACTATCCCATATTTCGAATCTTGTTCATTCACTCGTTCCAACTGTCAATCATCCCGGTATAATAGAAGAAGTCAACGAGCTTCGCGCTCGGGTAGTGGCTTTAGAAAATACGGTGCGAAGGTTACAAACACCAGCAGCAGCACCAGCAGCATAATCTGTATCACTATCAACAACGCCGACAGTACTCTTGTCACCCCCAAAATCTCAACATCACAAACTGTATCTCGGATATCAACATCACATACCTCAAAAACCTCATCGGAACTTCGAGTATGATCTTCGTTCTATATATCGTTCTACATCGATTATCTTCGCTTTACGTATCGTTTTACCTCATTTATCTTCGTTCGACCTGGCGATTATGTAATCTCTAATGCTTTAGAAGTTATGTAATCTAATATTAACGATAAATCAAATGAGTTTAATACTTCATTGACTCATTGAATCTATGATTACATCTGAAGAAAATATATATGCAAGTATATTTTTATAAAGATTGTAATTAAAAATTCTTTCGTACAAGCTGTTAATGATGAAAATATTTTAACGGGTGGGTAGTACCCGAGGAATATTTAGAATTCACATTAATAAGTTACGTTGTACATTCTCTAAATCTGATTCAACGGTCATTTACTATCCTACTTACAACTACCGATATACGTATCCGTTCACCACAGAATAACCATTTCTATTCAAATTTCATATTTGGATTTTGATCTATCAGAATCCAACAAGTGGCATAATGAAGAAAACATTGGACAAAAATAAAAAGTGTTAGAAACAAACGAATTAATTAATTGAAATTGTGATAGGATTTCACGCTAACTGTTCCGGCTAACTGTTCCCAGATAACTGATTAACATTTAATTTATCGCAATTTACATTCTCGCAATTTTATTTATCATCATTTAATTTCTGTTATTTACTTTTACGCACTTTAAATAACGGGACACGTATGCAAGGTTTCGACTTATCATATCGACCCATCTATATATATATTTCGGAACAACCGTAGACACTCTATATGTGAAGGCGGGAGTTGGCTATACAGGGTCGGAGTTGATTTCAAAATATATATATACTTTGAGTTGTGATCGACACCGAGACCGGTATACGGGTCACGATACGTATTATTTAATTCGAATATTATATATTAAATTATATATGAATCATTGAACCATCGGACTATTGGACTGCTAACTTTGGACAATTAAAATGAATTAAATTAAAATATTGATTATAACATATGAAACTAAATAATTCTTCAAGTTTGCCACTTGATTTCATCCTAAACCTCATTTGTACTTCGACAATTATAATCCTCGTTCAAATCTTTTCATGATTCTTGAAAACACTTCAATCGAGAAGTTGAACCAGCCGCACCTCGTTTACGGAAGAAAGATTTATGCATACAGTTATACACCTGAAACTTTCAAAACCGAAGTTATCGTTAAAACTTATCCGCGTCAAATTCCTTATCATTCATTGGCAAAAACAACCTTACATTTCTCTTTTCAATATAAGTCAATTTTGTCACAGCTCCACTTTGATTTCTCAGTAGGACCACTCTTATTATAACCTCGATATATATACCTTGTCCTTTCACCATTGTTACCGGAGAACCTTTCATATTCCACGACATCATGTACCAACAGCTTGTCATCTTTTTGGCAGAATCCGCAATTAGTATTTTAAAAATCTCGCAAAACTTCTCAGTCATAACTATAACGTCTATTCCTAAGGATTTCATACTCCGAAGGTGAAGTTTCTGAAAAACACCCTGAATTATGAAGCAGTTCTTTAAATGCTGATGAAGCAGCGAAAATTGTAAACGATTTTAAACAGTCAAAAGTTTGATGATGAAGCACAGTGTGTCGATAAAACTCAGAAAAAGAGAAGAGTTGGAACCGGAAAACGATTTGAGCAAAGTATGAAAGAGGTTGTGGATAAATAACAAGAACTGAATCTGCTTTCAAAGGATTCAAACGATTCAGTGCCTGCTGAAACCATTAGTAAAAACCCTACCCCTTATTCTAAACCTCTCCCGATGATATTCTTCATCATCATCTTATCTTAGATATTATAAGATATCTTCATATATTCCGTTATACATATTCTCCATATTTCTGGAGATATTTTCACAACTATTCTTATCTGAGAATATTTATCTCTCCGTAATATCTGCATTACAACATAAAAGAAACTGTGTCAATTTCTAAATTTTGAAACCTCCAAGTTTAAAATATGAATGTTTTAAAGTAGTGTTGGGAACTGATGCATGAATTAGTATAATATAATGAAACTTGATCAACTTCATTATATTACAGTAAGTCATGTTAAGTTTCTAATGGAATGTGATGATTCACAGTACCTTCATCATGTGCCATGTTACACGGCTCTTACCTTCTATCAAGTCTCCAAACATATTAGAACGTATCACCTTGATAGTTCTATTTTTTCGGAATATTCGAGTAATTTAACGAATCAAGATCGTGCCATTACAATTTCATTCTAAAACCAATAGCTAGGTTCATTCCAAATTTCCTACCTACGAATTTCGGACCATTGTTCGCTTGGCTCGAGGACGGGAAGAAGAAATGAAGGGACAAAACCTCAGAATAGAAATAGGAACATAAACCACAGCAAATAAGAGAGAGCATTAACTGTGGATGACAATGATTTAAAGGGACGGGAGTAGGAACATCGAAATATAAGGGAAGGTATAAAACCTAACAACAACCCCGAAACTACAAACCGTGCATATCAATACGTATTGCAACGTAAAGGCACGGGAGAATTAAAAACATTATAATTCCAAGGAAAGGATAAAAGAGAATAGATTCTTCTGGTGATAGATGAAAAAGAAGAATGAAAGATATGAAAGTTAGAAATATAACAAGGGTTAGAATTGGATGGAGCATATTAGCGAATGTCTTAAAGTAGGAACTAAAGAGAAAGAATAGAAGATGTGGGAAGAAAGAAAGGGAAGGAGGTAAATTTATAGTGAAATATTCGACAAAGAAATCAAAACAGATTGCTGCGTTAAATCAAAGAAGATGTAACGACCCTGGTTTTTCCAACGTTATTTATTAATAATTATTATTATTAATACGCTTGATTAAACGAATGTATGTTATTACATTTACATGTTGCTTTAATTGCCCGTACTTGAACTTTAAATGCCCGAAACGTCTTTGTGACACCCGGAACTTGCACGAATAATATTTTAAGATATTATTTACATTCATGATTAATTTTATTAATCATTTTAATTAACTAAAGCTATTAGTTAGTTACTTGGGCTTAAGTTGGACTTTTAGTGGACTTACATGTTACTTGCATACAACTTGGGCTTTATACATGTACATGGACTTATGAGAGCCCACCCTACTTATTAGTTGGACATTATTAGCCCATAAGACTTGTAAGTAGTATTTAGAGAAGTAAACAAACTAGTTAAGAGACTTGGAATCTAGTTGACATGTGATTCCCATGTAAACACCACCATTACCCAACTTTTAAAACTTTGCACACAAGGAACTAGTAGGCAACACACTCCCCCCTCTTTTTTGCTGCTGTAACCGTGGACCTAGGGGGGGGATACAAGAGATTTTGTTTACCTTACTTACTCACTAGTTCACTTGCTCACTCATTTCTCATAAACACACACACTTGCTTCATCTTTTCTCTTATCTTTCTCTCAAGTTCTTCTTTCTTTCTTGTAAGTGTTTGAAACAACTTCTTTTCTTCTTTTCTTTGTTGGTAAAAACTGATTTCTACATGAACATAATCATCATCAATCTTTGTTGTTAAAACTTTTGTTACTTGTTCTTGTTTAAAGTTAATTACTTGTAGGTTACTAAGTTGTTTACTTACTTACTTTCATGTTACAAGATCAAACTTCTTAGTTTGATTCTTCATTTATATCTTGTATTTAACAAGAACATCAAGAACATAATCTCTCTAGTTATGTTCTACATATTTTGTTTCAAAGAATTAAAGTTCATAGTTGTATAAACTCTTTACTTGTAGTTCTTGAAGTAACTTTGAAGTTACTTCACTTAAAGATCAACTTGGGTTGAATCTTTAAAAGTAAGAGCAACTATGAATCATCTTCTTGTTTAGTTAGCTTTCTACTCTATTTATTTCAAAGATTTAAAGTTTATAATTTTTATAATTGTTACTTGTGTTCTTGTTTGTTGTATGTTACTAGAATACCACCTTCATGGTTGGTTTAGGCTTATCATTCATTTTTATTTATTTCTTATTGTTAGTTGCTTACTACACATTTGAACAAGGACATGAAACCAACAAGAGCTTACACTTTGGTGCAAGTATCATGGATCCAACACTTGGTTGTGATCTTTCTTAGTGTTCATGAACTTGTTCATAAACTTACATGTAACCTTGGTTCATCAAACACCTACAACACTTGCACTTGAGTTATGATGGACAAACCTTGGTCAAAATGATGTTAACACATCAACGAGTTGTACACTTGAAGCTATACGCATCAAGAATGAGAACCGTGATGAACATCAAGCACCGAGACAACCGGAACTCTCCAAAACCCACTGTTCTGTCCAAGACCTATTGACCTGATGCTTCTGGAACAGACCAGCAGACCTGGGCTGTTCTAACCTTGATTTTTAGATAGAACTTTTCGAGTAGATAACTTTTCATATAGGACTCGTCTTAATCCGAGTTACGGTTTAGGATTTATGGCCCTCCGATCGTTACCATGTCCTTTAACGTTGTGCAGAAATTTCTGACCTACTCGCACTTAGACCGTCGCCACGGTCAAACCAAGACGAGTTTTCTTCTGTAAATTTTACCACACTTAAGGGACTCATAGACGGAGCCATGACCACTGGTCTCACCTTAATTCAGTAAGGGTAGAGGCCGTGGTGACTGACCGAAGTCAGCCTTTGTTTTAAACGACTTTCATAAACGAGTCTTACTTGTTACCTTTTGTTTAATGATGATTGATGATGACCCTTATGACCTTAATTACGTACTTGTAAACCTTTTGAGACGACTTATTGACTTAGTGCTATTTGACTTAGGTTGAGGACGTTTGGACCGTTACTTGCACACCACTTTCCGACTACTACCTTACCATTACTACTAATCATTGTGAGTTATAGCATTCCCTTTTTACTTTAACTTATTTTGGGAACTGAGAATACATGCGGATTTTATGTTTTACATACTAGGCACGAGTACTTAAACTTATATATGTGTGGGTTATATAACGGCAGAAACATTCCCTTTAGCTCGGTAACGTTTAATCATCGGTTTTTGAACCGTGAACGCGAATCTTAGATATGGATCCATAGGGTTTGACATCCCCACTCGGGCTAGTAGCGCTAGCATTTAACGAGTGTTTAATACTTCGAGGTTATACGCACTTGCCAAGTGCACTTTAAGGGGGTACATTAAACGTTAAGTTAGTTACCGGGTGCCCACGGTTAAGCATATACTTTTACATACTTTTGATACGCTCGTTGTAGCACTGAAATCTCGTGGCCTACTTACATTACTGTTATACTTAAACTATAGCTCACCAACCTTTGTGTTGACCTTTTTAAGCATGTATTTTCTCAGGTGCTTGAAGTCGCTTCCGCTATCTTACTAGTCGTGCTGTAGAACCCGCTGCCTAGAGTTGTTATCGCATGACTACTTATGTTGCATTCAAACTTTTTACTTATGAACTTATGTTATGTAACGACCATTATGGTCACGTACACTTATTTAATGCTTCTACTTAGCGAAGCATACTTTTGATTTGTAAAACAATTGACGTATGTTATGACGTCACTTTTATTTATGAATGTAAACTCTGTTTTGAAAACGCATATAGTACTTAACCTTGTAATGATCCTGTTGTTGATGGTCCGTACATGATGATTTAGTACGGGGCGTCACATTTGGTATCAGAGCATTGGTTGTAGGGAATTAGGATGCATTAGTGAGTCTAAGACTGACCCGAGTAGGATTCACTAATAGGGCTAATCTACAACTTGTTAGTTTACTGGTTTCCGCTGAACTTACTACATGCTGCTGCTTACTGTTACTGCTATATGCCGTATGCTACTACGTGATTTCACTACTGCATGCTATTACTTGCTTTCGATTGCATGCTAGTTTCGTACGATTACTGATATTGCCATGCTACTTATTGTTATACATGAATTAAACTGTTGGCCTATTATTTGCTTGCTTTATGACATACTGACATGGAAAATTTATTTTTCCTTGTTCAGATGTCGGACGTTCCACCTACTGACATCCCGAGCGGCTCAGGCCCCGTTGCTCCACCCACTGCTGCACCTGTTGCTGCTGCTGCTGCTGCCGACATTCCGGCCCCGACACCCACTGGCGACCCCGGCGCCTCTAGTTCTGGAGCTAGCTCTAGTGTGCCTATCCCGGCGTCTTCTTCCAGACCCCTGAGGCAACTGGCTCGCATTGGTGGCATGGAGATCCCCGCGGAGTTCGGGAAGGACCCTTCCGTAATCACTGGCGCACACCTTGCCGACGCACTGCCGACGGCCGCTTAGCCGTGATTACGCCAGGCCGACACCGACAGATGTTGGCCGCTTTCGGATATGTTGAGCCACCCGCACCACCACCGCATGATTCAGACGACGGTTCTTCCACCGATGCTTCTTCAGACGACACCTCATCTGACGACTCCAGTGATGAGGAGGATCCCGCTGACCGACCGATTCAGGCACCTTCCACCCCGCCGAAGAAGCGGTATCGCTTCGCTGGCATAATTCCTGGTCGTACTATCACTGACGCTTATGGTCGGCGTCGTAGGATCACTGCTCGTAAACGGCTGGTGCCGTACCCCGCCGACCCACTGATATTACCGTCTCCACCCAGAGCCGGACCATCCACTTCAGCACCACCGGCTCCACCTGCACCGTCAGCACCACCTGCCCCACCATCTTCCTCTAATGAGGAAATGAGGCGGGAGATTGAGATTCTCCAGACTCGAGTTACTGAGCTCGAGGAGCAGTTGACTCATGTTTTGGACATCTTGTACCCACCATCGCCGTAGGACTTTGTACTAGATTCTGTATTGTAATCTCTTTTGTAATTTCATATTTCACTTATGTTATGTAACGACCATTATGGTCACGTACACTTATTTAATGCTTCTACTTAGCGAAGCATACTTTTGATTTGTAAAACAATTGACGTATGTTATGACGTCACTTTTATTTATAAATGTAAACTCTGTTTTGAAAACGCATATAGTACTTAACCTTGTAATGATCCTGTTGTTGATGGTCCGTACATGATGATTTAGTACGGGGCGTCACATTTGTAATTTCATATCTCACTTATGTAATGTACGAACTTATTGTAATGTATGAACTTATTATCACTAATGAATGGAATTTGTGTTGCTTACTTCTTGCGCAAGTGTTCTATTTACATTATCATATCATGGTTTTGTGGTACTTATATATGCTTGCATTACTTAATCAACATGTGTTGTGCTGTTTTCATGTTGGTTGTTATATACTATATTATTATTATTTGCATAATGGATTTTGACTTGAGTCAAAATGTTTGTATAGAACATCATGGCCAACGGAAGAACCACACCTACCGCCGCCCAGATTGAGGACATGATTAACGAACGTGTCGCTGCTGCACTAGCTGAAAGACAACCCCAAGTTCCACCACCACCACCTGTCAATCCACCTGTCGTCCGAGATGGGTGTACTTACAAGGAATTCCAAAACTGCAAGCCACACTACTTCAGTGGCACTGAGGGACCCGTCGGTCTCACCAGATGGTTCGAAAAGTTGGAATCGGTATTCAGGGTTAGCAATTGTTCTGAGGCTAACAAAACGAAATTTGCATCTTGCACGCTGTCTGATGGCGCGCTCACATGGTGGAATACCATGGCCCAAGCGAAAGGAATTGATGAGGCGTATGCTACGCCTTGGGAAGAATTTAAATGTGCTATGATCGAGGAATACTGTCCGAGAACCGAGATTCAAAAAATGGAAATCGAATTTATGCAATTGAAGACCGTAGGGAACGACCTTAACAGCTACAACCGTAGGTTTTTGGAATTGGCTCTTATGTGTCCAACCATGGTCACCCCCGAATTTAAGCGTTTGGAGAAATACTTCTCGGGACTTCCTAAGTCCATCAAGGGTAATGTTACCTCATCCAAGCCACCAAGTGTTCCCGAAGCAATGCGCATGGCGCATACTCTCTTGAATCAAATCATCCTTGACGAGCCGGAGAAGGCTAAGTTCGAAACTGTTAGTGGTGAAAAGAGGAAATGGGACAACAACCACAACAACAACAGGGGTAGGAACTATGATCAAAACCCGGCAAAACGACATGAAGGGTTCAGGCAAAACAACAACATGCACAACAACAACACCAACCCCAACAACAACAACCGCACCAATCCGAACTACAAAGGAACCTTACCGCAATGCAATAGGTGCTACAAGCACCACACTGGGTATTGCAATGTTATCTGTGAGAAGTGCCAACGATCTGGACATGTTGGCAAGGATTGCAAGGTTACCACTTTGAATGTGAAGCCAAACCACAACAACAATGGGCCTAAGAAGTGTTATGAATGTGGAAAGACGGGCCATTTCAGAAACGAGTGTCCTAACAAGCGTAAGGATGGCGGACCACCACGTGCTAGAGCCTTCAATGTTAATGCAAGGGACGCTCGCGACAACCCCGACTTGGTGACAGGTATATTCAAGATCAACAATCTTTTAGCTTCTGTCCTATTTGATACTGGTGCCGATAGGAGCTATGTGTGTAGACATTTTTGTGATAAGTTAGATTGGTCGTTAGTTCCTTTGAAGGAAAGTATGCTTGTCGAGGTCGCCAATGGAAAACTTGAAAAGGTTGACCATATTAGTCGTGGAGCTATTATCAACATAGCTGGTGCAGATTTCGAAATTGATTTGATACCTATCAAACTGGGAAGTTTTGACGCGATCGTCGGTATGGATTGGTTAAGCAAGATAAAGGCCGATGTTATCTGTGGAGATAAAGCACTTCGCATACCACAAGGAGATGGCGAACCACTGGTTATCTATGGAGAGAGATGTACCTCGAAGTTGAACCTCATTAGTTGCGTGAAAGCGCAAAAGATTATGAAGAAAGGACGCTTTGCTGTCCTAGCACATGTGAAAGCGGTAGAAACTGAGGTGAAGAACGTGAACGACGTTCGAATTGTGAACGAATTTTCCGATGTCTTCCCAGAGGAATTGCCTGGATTACCACCGCAGAGAGCAGTAGAGTTTCAGATTGACTTAGTGCCAGGAGCTGCACCTGTAGCTCGCGCACCTTATAGACTCGCACCTTCCGAGATGCAAGAATTACAGAGTCAACTACAAGAGCTATTAGATCGAGGGTTTATCCAACCAAGCTTCTCGCCTTGGGGCGCACCTGTGTTGTTTGTAAAGAAGAAGGATGGATCCTTCCGTATGTGTATCGACTACCGTGAACTCAACAAATTGACTATCAAGAATCGATATCCTCTTCCACGAATTGATGACCTTTTTGATCAACTACAAGGATCGGGCGTTTATTCAAAGATCGATTTGCGATCCGGATATCACCAGCTGAGGGTGAAGGAAAGTGACGTGATGAAAACTGCATTCAGGACCCGTTATGGCCATTATGAGTTCCTCGTGATGCCATTCGGTTTGACAAATGCACCTGCCGTGTTCATGGATCTCATGAATCGTGTCTGCAAGCCTTACTTGGATAAGTTTGTTATCGTCTTCATAGATGATATCCTCATCTACTCTAAGAGCGAAGAAGAACATGAGCAACACCTTCGACTAGTGTTTGAACTCTTAAGACAAGAGCAACTTTACGCCAAATTCTCCAAGTGCGAATTTTGGTTGAAGGAAGTACAGTTTTTGGGTCATGTTGTGAGCGACCAGGGTATCAAAGTTGATCCCGCCAAGATTGAAGCCATCAGCAAGTGGGAGACCCCCACTACTCCAACGCATATTCGCCAATTTCTAGGTCTCGCCGGTTATTATCGAAGGTTTATCGAAGGATTTTCTCTGATTGCGCGTCCTTTGACCGCACTGACTCACAAGGGCAAGAAGTTCATTTGGGAACCCACACACGAATCAGCATTCCAAACTTTGAAGAAGAAGTTAACCTCCGCACCTATCCTATCACTCCCTGAAGGCAGTGACGACTTTGTTGTTTATTGCGATGCATCGAAGAGTGGTTTTGGTTGTGTACTGATGCAACGATCAAAGGTTATTGCCTATGCCTCCCGCCAATTGAAGATTCACGAGCGGAACTACACTACACATGATCTTGAACTTGGAGCCGTTGTCTTTGCACTCAAATTGTGGAGACATTATCTGTATGGAACTAAGAGCACTATCTTCACCGACCACAAGAGTCTCCAGCACATCTTTGATCAGAAGCAACTAAATATGAGACAGCGTCGATGGATCGAGACGCTCAACGACTACGATTGTGAACTCCGTTATCACCCTGGCAAGGCCAATGTTGTAGCTGACGCTTTAAGCCGAAAGGAGAGGACGGCACCTCTCCGTGTTAGGGCTCTGAACATCACCATCCATTCGAACCTCAACAACCAGATCAGAGTAGCCCAAGTTGAGGCTCTCAAGGAGGAGAACATATCTCACGAGCATTTGAACATACTTGTCTCTCGATTCGAGGTTAGAGAGTCTGGACTCCGATGTTATGCCGGAAGAATTTGGGTACCTTACTATGGAGATCTACGAAGCCTGATACTTGATGAAGCACACAAATCGAGATATTCGATTCACCCCGGTGCAGGTAAAATGTACCACGACCTTAAAGAACAGTATTGGTGGCCGAATCTTAAGAAGGACGTTGCAACTTATGTTGGGAAGTGTTTGACTTGTTCGAAAGTTAAGGCCGAACATCAGAGACCTTCTGGGTTACTTCAACAGCCGGAAATCCCACAATGGAAGTGGGAAAGGATCACAATGGATTTCATTACTAAGCTGCCAAAGACGGTGGGCGGATGCGATACTATTTGGGTTATTGTTGACCGCCTCACCAAATCTGCACACTTCCTAGCGATGAAGGAAACTGATACAATGGAAAGACTTGCTCAGCTGTACATCAAAGAGGTTGTATCTCGTCATGGTGTACCTTTATCAATCATCTCCGATCGCGATCCCCATTTTGCTTCCAGATTTTGGCGTTCTTTGCAAGAAGCCATGGGAACTCGTCTTGACATGAGTACTGCTTATCATCCTCAGACTGACGGACAAAGTGAACGAACGATTCAGACCTTGGAGGACATGCTGCGTGCATGTGTCATTGATTTTGGAAAGGCCTGGGAAAGGCATTTGCCACTCGCCGAATTCTCGTACAACAACAGTTATCACTCAAGCATTAATGCTGCACCTTTTGAAGCATTGTATGGTCGTAAGTGCCGATCTCCTATTTGTTGGGCCGAAGTAGGCGAAAAACAAATCACCGGACCCGAGATAGTTCACGAAACCACGGAGAAGATTGCTCAGATCCAAGCTAGACTTAAGACTGCCCGTGATCGCCAAAAGAGCTATGCCGATCTTAAACGGAAAGACTTTGAATTTAATGTTGGTGATCGTGTAATGTTGAAGGTTGCACCTTGGAAAGGTGTGATCCGTTTTGGAAAACGTGGAAAGTTGAACCCACGATACATTGGTCCTTTCGAGATCTTGGAACGTGTTGGACCAGTTGCTTACCGTTTGGATCTACCAGCACAATTGAGCTCAGTTCATCCTACCTTCCATGTGTCAAACTTGAAGAAGTGTCTTGCTGCACCCGAACTCATCATACCATTGGAAGAACTTACTATTGATGACAAACTCCACTTTGTGGAGGAACCTGTTGAGATTATGGATCGTGAGATCAAAACTTTGAAACGCAACAAGATTCCGATTGTACGAGTACGATGGAATGCCAAACGAGGACCTGAGTTTACTTGGGAACGAGAGGATCAAATGATGCGGAAATATCCTCATCTTTTCCCGACTCCTCCGTCTACTTCAGCTTAAATTTCGGGACGAAATTTTCTTTAACAGGTGGGTAATGTAACGACCCTGGTTTTTCCAACGTTATTTATTAATAATTATTATTATTAATACGCTTGATTAAACGAATGTATGTTATTACATTTACATGTTGCTTTAATTGCCCGTACTTGAACTTTAAATGCCCGAAACGTCTTTGTGACACCCGGAACTTGCACGAATAATATTTTAAGATATTATTTACATTCATGATTAATTTTATTAATCATTTTAATTAACTAAAGCTATTAGTTAGTTACTTGGGCTTAAGTTGGACTTTTAGTGGACTTACATGTTACTTGCATACAACTTGGGCTTTATACATGTACATGGACTTATGAGAGCCCACCCTACTTATTAGTTGGACATTATTAGCCCATAAGACTTGTAAGTAGTATTTAGAGAAGTAAACAAACTAGTTAAGAGACTTGGAATCTAGTTGACATGTGATTCCCATGTAAACACCACCATTACCCAACTTTTAAAACTTTGCACACAAGGAACTAGTAGGCAACACACTCCCCCCTCTTTTTTGCTGCTGTAACCGTGGACCTAGGGGGGGGATACAAGAGATTTTGTTTACCTTACTTACTCACTAGTTCACTTGCTCACTCATTTCTCATAAACACACACACTTGCTTCATCTTTTCTCTTATCTTTCTCTCAAGTTCTTCTTTCTTTCTTGTAAGTGTTTGAAACAACTTCTTTTCTTCTTTTCTTTGTTGGTAAAAACTGATTTCTACATGAACATAATCATCATCAATCTTTGTTGTTAAAACTTTTGTTACTTGTTCTTGTTTAAAGTTAATTACTTGTAGGTTACTAAGTTGTTTACTTACTTACTTTCATGTTACAAGATCAAACTTCTTAGTTTGATTCTTCATTTATATCTTGTATTTAACAAGAACATCAAGAACATAATCTCTCTAGTTATGTTCTACATATTTTGTTTCAAAGAATTAAAGTTCATAGTTGTATAAACTCTTTACTTGTAGTTCTTGAAGTAACTTTGAAGTTACTTCACTTAAAGATCAACTTGGGTTGAATCTTTAAAAGTAAGAGCAACTATGAATCATCTTCTTGTTTAGTTAGCTTTCTACTCTATTTATTTCAAAGATTTAAAGTTTATAATTTTTATAATTGTTACTTGTGTTCTTGTTTGTTGTATGTTACTAGAATACCACCTTCATGGTTGGTTTAGGCTTATCATTCATTTTTATTTATTTCTTATTGTTAGTTGCTTACTACACATTTGAACAAGGACATGAAACCAACAAGAGCTTACACTTTGGTGCAAGTATCATGGATCCAACACTTGGTTGTGATCTTTCTTAGTGTTCATGAACTTGTTCATAAACTTACATGTAACCTTGGTTCATCAAACACCTACAACACTTGCACTTGAGTTATGATGGACAAACCTTGGTCAAAATGATGTTAACACATCAACGAGTTGTACACTTGAAGCTATACGCATCAAGAATGAGAACCGTGATGAACATCAAGCACCGAGACAACCGGAACTCTCCAAAACCCACTGTTCTGTCCAAGACCTATTGACCTGATGCTTCTGGAACAGACCAGCAGACCTGGGCTGTTCTAACCTTGATTTTTAGATAGAACTTTTCGAGTAGATAACTTTTCATATAGGACTCGTCTTAATCCGAGTTACGGTTTAGGATTTATGGCCCTCCGATCGTTACCATGTCCTTTAACGTTGTGCAGAAATTTCTGACCTACTCGCACTTAGACCGTCGCCACGGTCAAACCAAGACGAGTTTTCTTCTGTAAATTTTACCACACTTAAGGGACTCATAGACGGAGCCATGACCACTGGTCTCACCTTAATTCAGTAAGGGTAGAGGCCGTGGTGACTGACCGAAGTCAGCCTTTGTTTTAAACGACTTTCATAAACGAGTCTTACTTGTTACCTTTTGTTTAATGATGATTGATGATGACCCTTATGACCTTAATTACGTACTTGTAAACCTTTTGAGACGACTTATTGACTTAGTGCTATTTGACTTAGGTTGAGGACGTTTGGACCGTTACTTGCACACCACTTTCCGACTACTACCTTACCATTACTACTAATCATTGTGAGTTATAGCATTCCCTTTTTACTTTAACTTATTTTGGGAACTGAGAATACATGCGGATTTTATGTTTTACATACTAGGCACGAGTACTTAAACTTATATATGTGTGGGTTATATAACGGCAGAAACATTCCCTTTAGCTCGGTAACGTTTAATCATCGGTTTTTGAACCGTGAACGCGAATCTTAGATATGGATCCATAGGGTTTGACATCCCCACTCGGGCTAGTAGCGCTAGCATTTAACGAGTGTTTAATACTTCGAGGTTATACGCACTTGCCAAGTGCACTTTAAGGGGGTACATTAAACGTTAAGTTAGTTACCGGGTGCCCACGGTTAAGCATATACTTTTACATACTTTTGATACGCTCGTTGTAGCACTGAAATCTCGTGGCCTACTTACATTACTGTTATACTTAAACTATAGCTCACCAACCTTTGTGTTGACCTTTTTAAGCATGTATTTTCTCAGGTGCTTGAAGTCGCTTCCGCTATCTTACTAGTCGTGCTGTAGAACCCGCTGCCTAGAGTTGTTATCGCATGACTACTTATGTTGCATTCAAACTTTTTACTTATGAACTTATGTTATGTAACGACCATTATGGTCACGTATACTTATTTAATGCTTCTACTTAGCGAAGCATACTTTTGATTTGTAAAACAATTGACGTATGTTATGACGTCACTTTTATTTATGAATGTAAACTCTGTTTTGAAAACGCATATAGTACTTAACCTTGTAATGATCCTGTTGTTGATGGTCCGTACATGATGATTTAGTACGGGGCGTCACAGAAGATCCTGATCGCCGCAAAACTAAATTTTATTACATAAGATTTTCTTTAAAACCCTTAAATCCCGGAAATCGATCATAATCACGTCATCGGTTACAACAATTCTATATTTACTCATTTCACTCTTTTGTGATAGCTTCGCTCGTGCGTCTCACATAACCAAATCGTTTTATCTAAATCTTTCAATAATGATAAAATTTCATTATTACCTCATATTCGTCATGAAAACATTCCTATTGTTATTTATGACAACCTCTACCAAATTTCGAGGACGAAATTTCTTTAACGGATGGGTACTGTAACGACCCGGAAATTTCCGACCAAATTTAAACTCTAATCTCTATATGGTTCCGACACGATAAGCAAAAACCCTAAAGTTGACCCGCACTTTTTCGATCGTTCTATACTTATAAGATTAATATTTACATAAATTAAACCTTACCAACATGATAAGCAATCCAAATTTTTGAGACTTATGTTTTCGAAAAGAGTTTTACACAACGTTTGACCGTCTAGTTTGACCGATGATATCACGAACTATATAACATATGATAATTATACGTTTGTGTATATATATGTATATATACATATTTAACATGGTTTATGGATGTTTTAATATCTCATTTTGTATTAATAACAATAAGTTATAAGTATATTTTGAAACTACTAACTTAAGTTTTCAAAACAATAACCATACATAACGTTATTTGATATAAATACTTATGACTTATAATGTTTATACATATAACGTATAAGTAATGTATTTAATCACTTTTAAGGACTTAAATACATAAAACAATATAAGTATATTCACAAAAGATAGCTATATTTGAATCCTCGTTCCGTTTTCTCAAAGATTTCTACACGTATATTTAGGGTATATGTACCCGTATCATACGCAGCTTCTAGATGTATTTACTATTGGTATATACCAATAAAAATCTGCTCCTTAGCAGCCTTAAATGATTAAGAAACATGTGGAACCAACCATTTGTCAAGTAGCATGAATTATTTTAGCAAGAAAACAAAGTTAGGTATCATTTTTTTTCTTTATATACTAAAAACGTTTTTATGCATGCACACCATTTCTTCACCCCATTTTCTCATACTTACACTCCCATTTCTCTCTCAAAATACTCTTAACTTCATACTTGATCATCTACAAGCATTTTCCCCATCATTTAGCTTCAAAAACCTTACTTAATCACCATAAGAAAACCATACAAAAACACTTCAAGAAATCCTTCCAAGAACACAAACTTACTTCCAATCTTTCATCCACTTCCATCACCCTTTTGGTTCTAGGTTCTTACTCCTCTTTTACAGCAACCTTGTCCAAGGAACTTGAGGTAGTAACTATGTTCATAACCTTATTCGATTCATATATATATAGCTATCTTATTTTGTGGTATAAAATTTTAACAACAAGAACATAGTTTGAAAGTTTTCAAACTTGTTTGCAAACTAAATAGATCCTTCTAACTTAACTTTTAAAATACTTCAAGACCTGTAATATAACTTAAATATATGCTAATTTAATAAGGTAAAACTTGGTTTTTCAAAGAATACCTTAAAAACTGTTTTTACGACGTCGGAGTGCAACCGGGGACTGTTTTGGGTTGGATAATTAAAAACCATCTTAAACTTTGAATTGGAGGTTTATTTTCTGGAAAAATGATTTTTACTATAAATATGTTAACACATAAAAATTTCATGATTTAATTCAAAGTATAGGTATTTTTAGAAAAATGGTCATTAAATGATATTTTTGTAACAAAAATGTTTAACTTCATAAGTTTCACTAAAGTTTCACCTATGCCGTGTGATTTTGAATACAAACTAAGGTATTTACAGTTCATAGTCTTAAAGAGGGACTCGATCCAAGGAGATGGCAAGTTGAATCAACAAAAACGGAGTTGTAACGAA
Organism: Rutidosis leptorrhynchoides; assembly: GCF_046630445.1. Classification (NCBI taxonomy): domain Eukaryota; kingdom Viridiplantae; phylum Streptophyta; class Magnoliopsida; order Asterales; family Asteraceae; genus Rutidosis; species Rutidosis leptorrhynchoides. The sequence continues at coordinate 441,970,989 of NC_092337.1, read as the reverse complement.
GAAACTATGACCGAAACAAAATCGGATATCCAAGACTAGTTTAGCCACGAAAATAATTGGGAGAAATTAAATAAATCACATCTTTCTAAGATAACATGATATTTTATATATATGTACTCATAATTCAATTTTATATGGTTCAGGATCACCCGTAAACAATACGAGAAGATTAATCATAAGATCCCATGATTGTACGCAACACGTCATTTGACAACACCGGTACTTTATGTACGCAACACGTCATTTGACAACACCGGTACCGTGGGTCAAGATTAATCTCGACCAATACATATACGATGGGGGTTTTATTCATTTCATTGGGGGTTTATTAAACACCTAAAAATGAATCATTAAAATTGAATTACTAACATCGGACTGCTAACTACGGACTAAGGAATTATTAAAAGTATTAAAAGTATAACAAGTATATATATGTGACGATTGTTTAAAAATGAAAATATATTGATATATTATATATGGATAGGTTCGTGATATCAACCGGAAGACCAAGTCAAAATATTTATATCTTCAAGACAACAGTGAGTATATAGTCCCCTTTTAAACTCTAAATATTTTTGGGCTGAGAATACATGCGCTACTTTTATAAATGATTTACGTTATGGACACAAGTAACTGAAAAATATATTCTACGTTGAGTTGTACCACTGGCATACTTCCCTGTAGCTTGGTAACTAATATTTACAGCGGTATTGTAAACGCGAATCCTGTTGATAGATCTATCGGGCCTGACAACCCCAACCGGACTGGACGACCAGTATTCAACGGTTGCACAGTACTTCGTTTTGTGACTACACTTGGTACGGTGTAGTAAGATTTCATATTAAAGGGAATATGCGACGTGATTGAATGTTAAGTATGGTTACCAAGTGCTCAACCACTTAGAATATTTTTATGAAAATGTTTATATATGAAATCTTGTGGTCTATATATATATATATATATATATATATATATATATATATATATATATATATATATATATATATATATATATCGCTGCCGGCATTAAACCTATATCTCACCAACTTTATGTTGACATTTTAAAGCATGTTATTCTCAGGTATGAATTAAGTCTTCCGCTGTGCATTAGCTCGTACTAAGGATACTACTTGAGGCTATTAAGGACTTATATCATAAGGCGTTGCATTCGAGTCATTGAAGTTCATAGAGACTATTATTAAGTAAATGGCGGTTTAGGTCATTTGAATATTATGAAATGTCAGGCGATTATGTCAATTCTGGATGTAACTATAGATTGCCTTTTAAGAATAAATGCAACGTTTGTAAGATGTATCATATAGAGGGCAAGTACCTCGCAATGTTATCAACTATTGTAATTCGTTTGTAATCAATATGGACAACGTCCGGATGATTAGTTTCGGATCCTTTCAATAGGAAACTAGAATTTGCATTAATGTGTTTAACTGATAATTGTTAGGATGCATTAGTGAGTCTGGACTATGACCGTATCTGTTTTTACAGAGTTTTGCTTATCATTTCTTGTCAAAAATTGCATGCTTATCATTCTTAAGTCTAAACATGTTTGCCTGCATTTATTGCATGAATATTGTATAGACAAAATTCATATCTTAGCGTATCTGCTAATTCATATTTTAGCGTATCTGTTACTGTAAACTTTGCTTGACATCTTCCGAAAATTCCTCCGTGATTTATGGAATTTTTGTATTATATATACATATGTAAATTATGTATTGAAGAGTACCAATCTAAATTCTATAATTTATTTCATATCAAAAATCATCTCTTTAATTATACAAGATGGATCCCGTATCTAGTTCAAATTCCTTAAACTCCGACAGCTATTCCGATATGGATATTCACCTGAACTCCGAAGACAGTGTAACCAGAATGGATCAACCAATTAGCCATCATCTATTCTGGATGAATTGGGGATGAGTTCGTAGCGTACTTAATCATTGAAGACAAGAAGAAGGTGATCCCTTCCATCCACCCCATTTCTGTAATGACCCGGACTTTTTCGATCGATCTATACTTATAAGATTAATATTTACATAAATTAAACCTTACCAACATGATAAGCAATCCAAATTGTTGAGATTTATGTTTTTGAAAAGAGTTTTACACAACGTTTGACCGTCTAGTTTGACCGATGATATCACGAACTATATAATATATGATAATTATACGTTTGTGTATATATATGTATATATACATATTTAACATGATCTAAGGATGTTTTAATATCTCATTTTGTATTAATAACAATAAGTTATAAGTATATTTTGAAACTACTAATTTAAGTTTTCAAAACAATAACCATACGTAACGTTATTTGACATAAAAACTTATGACCTATAATGTTTATACATATATCGTATATGTAATGTATTTAATCACTTTTTAAGGACTTAAATACATAAAACAATATAAGTATATTCACAAAATATAACTATATTTGAATCCTCGTTCCGTTTTCACAAGATTTCTATACGTATATTTAGAGTATATGTACTCGTATCATACCTAGCTTCTATACGTATTTACTATTGGTATATACACATCAAATCACCACCAACCAGCCCTTGTTCATGCCTTATGTATAAGGTAATTACTTTGTATGATTGTATGACTAATTACACAAGATTACAAGCTTGGAAATTTGTCCTTGTTCCCCCCTTGCTCACGTTTTAAATGGCCATCACCAAGCCATGTTTAGCTCACCATTTCTACTCCTAAACTACTCTCTAATTCACCTACTTACAAGTCATAAGAAACCCATAACCATTCAGCTAGTATCCATGAAGATCTAGCCATAAAAACAACACTTAATCACCATAGGAAAACCCTTACAAAAACACTTCAAGAATCCTTCCAAGAACACAAGTTTACTTCCAATCTTTCATCCAACTCCACCACTCTTTTGGTTCTAGGTTTTTACTTCTCTTTTACAGCAATCTTGTCCAAGTAACTTGAGGTAGTAACTTTGTTCATAACCTTATTCGATTCATATATATATAGCTATCTTATTTTATGGTATACAATTTTAACAACAAGAACATAGTTTGAATGATTTCAAACTTGTTTGCAAACTAAATAGATCCTTCTAACTTAACTTTTAAAATACTTCAAGACCTGTAATATATCATAAATATATGCTAATTTAACAAGGTATAACTTGGTTTTTCAAAGAACACCTTAAAAACTGTTTTTACGACGTCGGAGTGCAACCGGGGGCGGTTTTGGGTTGGATAATTAAAAACTATTTTGAACCTTGAATTGGAGGTTTATTTTCTGGAAAAATGATATTTACTATGAATATGATAACACATAAAAATTTCATGATTTAACTCAAAGTATAAGTATTTTTAGAAAAATAATCATTTAATGTTGTTTACATAAGGGAAAATGATTAACTTCATAAGTTTCACCAAAGTTTGACCTAAGACCTGTGATTTCGAATACAAACTAAGGTATTTACAGTTCATAGTCTTAAAGAAGAACTCGATCCAAGGAAGTGGCAAGTTGAACCAACGAAAACGGAGTTGTAACGAAGAAACTATGACCAAAACAAAATCGGATATCCAAAACTAGTTTAGCCACGAAAATAATTGGAGAAAAATTAAATAAATCACATCTTTCTAAAATAACATGATATTTTATATATATGTACTCATAATTTAATTTTATATATTTCAGGATCACCCGTAAACAATACGAGAAGATTAATCATAAGATCCCATGATTGTACGCAACACGTCATTTGACAACACCGGTACTTTATGTACGCAACACGTCATTTGACAACACCGGTACCGTGGGTCAAGATTAATCCCGACCAATACGAATACGATGGGGTTTTATTTATTTCGAGGGGGGGTTTTATTTATTTATTAAACACCTAAATATGAACTATTAAAATTGAATTGCTAACTACGGACTAAGAAGACATTAAAAGTATTATAAGTATATATATGTGACGATTGTTTAAAATGAAAATATATTGATATATTATATATGGATAGGTTCGTGATATCAATCGGAGACCAAGTCAAAATATATATATCTTCAAGGCAAAAGTGAGTATATAGTCCCACTTTTAAACTCTAAGTATTTCGGGATGAGAATACATGTATTTTATGTTTTACGTTATGGACACAAGTAACTGAAAAATATATTCTACGTTGAGTTGTACCACTGGCATACTTCCCTGTAGCTTGGTAACTATTATTTACAGCGGTATTGTAAACGCGAATCCTGTTGATAGATCTATCGGGCCTGACAACCCCAACCGGACTGGACGACCAGTATTCAACGGTTGCACAGTACTTCGTTTCGTGACTACACTTGGTACGGTGTAGTAAGATTTCATAATAAAGGGAATATGCGACGTGATTAAATGTTAAGTATGGTTACCAAGTGCTCAACCACTTAGAATATTTTTATTAAAATGTTTACATATGAAATCTTGTGGTCTATATTTATACCGCTGCCGGCATTAAACCTATATCTCACCAACTTTATGTTGACGTTTTAAACATGTCTATTCTCAGGTGATAACTAAAAGCTTCCGCTGCAACATGTTGAATTTAAGCAAGATCTTGAGTATGCATATTTGTGTCAAAAATAAAACTGCATATCCGAGGAATTGTAATGTAAAATATGCTAGAAATCGTATTGTTATCATCACATGTAAAGTTTGTAAGTCTAAGATTATCGCTAAACGATAATCATCTTTATATTGTCTAAAGCTTGTATTAACATAAGAGTTATGGTTTGTAATGTAAAATAAATGCAGTTGTTCTTTTAAAAAATGTCGCATATAGAGGTCAATACCTCGCAATGAAATCATACGTTATCTAACTCGTTCTTATGGTTAAGGACGGGTTATGACATGTGGTATCAGAGCGGTGGTCTTAACGAACCAGGTTTGCATTAGTGTGTCTAACTGATAAGTCGTTAGGATACATTAGTAAGTCTGGACTTTGACCGGGTCTGATTTAAAAACCATTGCTTATCATTGTTGGTTAAAATTTATATGTAAATATTATGTAGTACTAATGGGTTAGTTGTTGTGTGATAGATGTCGGGCTCAAAACTTGTCATCACATTCAGCGACTCCGAATCAGAATCTTCAGATGGTGTTCCAGTCATTAACCTATCCGATGACGAAAATAATATCTTTGGGGAAGACTCACAAATTCCGGATGAACCGACTATAGAGAACCCGGAAAGTGAACCCGAGGAGGAAAGTGAACCCGAGGAGGAAAGTGAACCCGAGGAAGAAATACAAGAAATTACGAAAGACAAGTTCGAACTAGGAAAGAAACGAAAGGCTAATAAATTAGAAAATTCAAATCCTGAGTTTAGTAAGGATGATGTGGCACCAACTCCACTAGACACTACCACCCCTATTCCCGCTATTCCTATTCGTTCTATCCCGGCATCTAGTTCTTCAGCCCCACAGCCAAAATATAGGCAGACAGCTAGGATAAGCGTTAGGCCATTCCTTGAACCTAAACGTCCTAGAAAATAGACCAAACGATGCGCTGCCGTATTAAACCATGGGATCATATAATGTTTTGTATAATATTATTAGTGTGGTTTGCTTAATGTTCGATGTAAGATAAGCATATGTAAAATAGTGAAGTATGAAATGCAATAATTTTCCATGGTTAAGTATTATTTAGATTGTAGTAATTGGTTATGTACTAAGCTATTAAGTATGAACATTAACGGGTAGGTACTACCCTAGATATAATTATAAAATGCTAATAAGAAGAAAAGGCTTTTATAATAATACCTGGTTCATATTGTTAACAAGCTATAATGTACTATAAATACACACTACATCTATAATATTCCATGTGAATAATTATTTTCTTTCATTAGGAAATGGCGCGATTGAATCGAATGACGGAACAAGAAGTCGAGGAATTCATCAACCAGCGAGTGAACGACAGAATGTTATGGGTCGAAGCTACAAGAGCTGCTGCAGTTAACCCAAATCCTCGTGTAGGATGTACCTACAAGACTTTTCAAGCTTGCAAGCCCTCATCATTCAGTGGAACGGAAGGACCGATCGGTTTAACCCGGTGGATAGAAAAGATGGAGACTGTGTTTAAAATCAGTGGTTGTGTTGAAAAGGACATGACCAAGTATGCATCGTGCACTTTACAAGATAGTGCACTCACGTGGTGGAAAAATTATGTGAAGGCTGTAGGAGGAGATGTAGCTTATGATACCCCATGGGAAGAATTCAAAATAATGTTAATCAACGAGTATTGTCCAAGGAACGAGGTTAGGAAGTTGGAAGATGAATTACGAAGCCTGAAGGTTGTTGGTACTGAAATCACCAACTACAATCAGCGATTCATGGAATTAGTTTTGCTATGTCCTGAATTGGTTCCAACCGAAGAACGGAAGATTGAAATGTACAAAGATGGTTTGCCCAAAAAGGTCAAGGCAAATGTTACAGCATCGAAACCTAAGACAATTCATGAAGCTATAACCATGGCAAACGAGCTAATGGATCAGGTCATCATGGATAAGAAAGTATCCAATACTGATGTGAAGGTATCAGGTAACAAAAGAAAGTGGAATGGAAATTATGATCGAGGTAACCAACAACAATCTTTTAAGAAACAAGAAATCACGCAAGGTGCGGGTAGTGGTTTAAGCTTTGGTTACAAAGGACAAAATCCTTTATGTAACCGATGCCACAAACATCACTCTGGCTACTGTAATGTGGTATGCAACAAATGTAATCGAAAGGGTCATCTTGCTGAAGATTGTAGGGCTCTCGTTACAAATACAAATGGTACCAAGACTCCTGCCACCAATGCAAATAGAACTGCTTTGGCTACCATTACTTGTTATGGGTGTGGAAAACAAGGTCACTATAAGAGCCAGTGTCCGAATCCAGAGAAGAATAATGGATCTGCACGTGGAAGAGCATTTGTTATTAATGCTAGAGAGGCGTGTGAAGACCCGGAGCTTGTTACGGGTACGTTTACCATTAATAACTTATCCGCATCTATTATATTTGATACTGGTGCCGATAGAAGTTACGTGAGTAGAGGCTTTTACGCTAAATTGAATTGTTCATCATTACCTCTAGATGCTAAGTACATGATTGAGTTAGCTAATGGTAAACTAATTAAAGCCGATAAAATTTGTCGTGATTGTAAAATAAATTTAGCCGGAGAAACGTTTAAAATTGACTTGATACCCGTAGAATTAGGAAGTTTTGATGTAATAGTCGGCATGGACTGGATGTCCAAAGTAGGAGCTGAAGTTGTGTGTGCCAAGAAGGCAATTCGCATTCCTTGTAAGGATAAAATGCCGGTGATGATTTATGGAGAGAAGGGTAACTCAAAGCTAAAACTCATTAGCTGTTTGAAAGCCAAGAAGTGTTTAGAAAAGGGATGTTATGCTATTCTAGCACATGTTAATAAAGTCGAAAAGAAAGAAAAAGAGAAGTGCATCAACGACGTGCCTGTGGCAAGAGATTTTCCTGAAGTTTTTCCGGAAGAGTTTCCGGGATTACCTCCATTTAGATCTGTAGAATTTCAAATAGATTTAGTACCAGGAGCTGCACCAGTTGCCCGTGCTCCATATAGACTTGCACCGTCCGAGTTAAAAGAACTTCAGAGTCAGTTAAAAGAATTATTGGATCGTGGATTCATACGACCAAGTACTTCACCATGGGGAGCTCCGATTCTATTTGTTAAAAAGAAAGATGGATCTTTTAGGATGTATATAGATTATCATGAATTAAATAAGTTAACTATCAAAAATCGGTATCCACTACCGAGAATTGACGACTTATTTGATCAACTCCAAGGATCATGTGTGTACTCGAAAATTGACCTAAGATCGGGCTATCATCAATTACGCGTCAAAGAAGAAGATATACCGAAAACTGCTTTTCGGACACGTTATGGTCATTACGAATTTTTGGTCATGCCGTTTGGGTTGACAAATGCGCCAGCTGTATTCATGGACCTCATGAATCGAGTTTGTAGTCCATATTTAGATAAGTTTGTTATCGTTTTCATTGATGATATTCTTATCTATTCCAAGAGTGAGCAAGAGCATGAGCAGCATTTAAGGTTAATATTAGAGTTGTTGAGAAAAGAACAGCTATACGCTAAATTTTCTAAGTGTGCTTTCTGGTTGAAAGAAGTGCAATTTCTTGGTCACGTTGTTAGTAGCAAAGGAATTCAGGTTGATCCAGCTAAAATTGAGGCCATTGAAAAATGGGAGACTCCTAAAACACCAATGCAGATACGCCAATTTTTGGGTTTAGTCGGTTATTATAGAAGGTTTATTCAAGATTTTTCCCGAATAGCTAAGCCGTTGACAGCATTAACGCAAAAAGGGAAGAAATACGAATGGACCTCGGAGCAGGAGAACGCATTTCAATTACTGAAGAAGAAGTTAACTACGGCGCCTATTTTATCGTTACCTGAAGGGAACGATGATTTTGAAATATATTGTGACACTTCGCGACAAGGTTTTGGTTGTGTTCTTATGCAATGAAAGAAAGTTATTGCATACGCATCCCGACAATTGAAGATTCACGAGCGGAATTATACGACGCATGATCTAGAACTGGGAGCAGTCGTGTTTGCATTGAAGATATGGAGACACTACTTATATGGGGTTAAATGCACTGTGTTTACTGATCATAAAAGCCTTCAACACATTTTTGATCAGAAACAATTGAACATGAGACAACGTAGGTGGGTCGAACTGATAAACGACTATGATTGTGAAATTCGCTATCATCCCGGAAAAGCGAACGTGGTGGCCGATGCTCTAAGCAGAAAAGAACGAGAACCAATTCGAGTACGAGCGATAAACATAAAAATTCGCATGAATCTCAACTCACAAATCAAAGAAGTTCAACGAGAAGCACTTACTAAAGAAAACATAGGAAATGAAATAATGAAGAAGTATGAGAAGCAACTCGTTATACGGGAAGATGGAATTCGATATTTTGCAAATCGTATTTGGGTACCGAAGTTGGGTGGATTAAGGAAGTTGATATTGAACGAGGCACATAAGACAAGATACTCGATACATCCTGGAGTTGGAAAGATGTATCAAGATCTTAAGACACATTATTGGTGGCCTAATTTAAAGACAGACGTTGCAACATATGTTGGGGAGTGTTTAACTTGTTCCAAAGTCAAAGCAGAACACCAAAAGCCGTCAGGGTTACTTCAACAACCAGAAATCCCAGAATGGAAATGGGATGGTATTACCATGGATTTCATCATGAAGTTACCAAAGACTGCCTGGGGATACGACACCATTTGGGTGATTGTTGATCGTCTTACCAAATCTGCACATTTCTTGCCTATAAAGGAAACGGATAGAATGGAGAAATTATTACGATTATATATAAAGGAAATAGTTTCAAGGCATGGAATACCTATTTCCATTATATCTGATCGTGATAGTAGATTTACCTCAAAGTTCTGGCAATCACTACAGGAGGCACTAGGAACTCGTTTGGATATGAGTACCGCATATCATCCGCAAACCGACGGGCAGAGTGAAAGAACAATTCAGACTCTTGAAGACATGCTCAGGGCATGTGTGATCGATTTTGGAAACGGATGGGATAAGTATTTACCGTTAGCAGAATTCTCGTATAATAATAGTTATCATGCGAGCATTAAAGCTGCGCCATTCGAAGCATTGTACGGAAGGAAGTGTAGATCTCCTATTTGTTGGAATGAAGTAGGAGATCGACAATTAACTGGTCCCGAGATCATACACGAAACGACTGAGAAGATAGTACAAATCAAGGAGAGATTGAAAACAGCCCGTAGTCGCCAAAAGAGCTACGCCGATGTTCGAAGGAAACCATTAGAGTTTCAGATCGGTGACATGGTTATGTTAAAGGTGTCACCATGGAAAGGTGTAATACGTTTCGGAAAAAGGGGTAAACTGAACCCAAGGTACGTAGGCCCGTTCAAGATTATCGAACGCATTGGACCGGTAGCTTATCGACTCGAGTTACCACAACAACTCGCTGGAGTACATAATACATTTCACGTCTCAAACCTTAAGAAGTGTCTTGCAAAGGAAGACCTCACCATTCCTCTTGAAGAAATTCAAGTTGACGAGAAACTACAATTCATAGAAGAACCAATCGAGATCATGGACCGTGAAGTTAAACGGCTCAAGCAGAGCAACATACCGATCGTTAAAGTTCGTTGGAATGCACGAAGAGGTCCCGAGTTTACTTGGGAGCGAGAGGATCAAATGAAACAAAAATACCCGCATTTGTTTCCCGATGACGCAAAATAGGTACGATTTTAAAATTTCGGGACGAAATTTATTTAACGGGTAGGTACTGTAATGACCCGGACTTTTTCGATCGATCTATACTTATAAGATTAATATTTACATAAATTAAACCTTACCAACATGATAAGCAATCCAAATTGTTGAGATTTATGTTTTTGAAAAGAGTTTTACACAACGTTTGACCGTCTAGTTTGACCGATGATATCACGAACTATATAATATATGATAATTATACGTTTGTGTATATATATGTATATATACATATTTAACATGATCTAAGGATGTTTTAATATCTCATTTTGTATTAATAACAATAAGTTATAAGTATATTTTGAAACTACTAATTTAAGTTTTCAAAACAATAACCATACGTAACGTTATTTGACATAAAAACTTATGACCTATAATGTTTATACATATATCGTATATGTAATGTATTTAATCACTTTTTAAGGACTTAAATACATAAAACAATATAAGTATATTCATAAAATATAACTATATTTGAATCCTCGTTCCGTTTTCACAAGATTTCTATACGTATATTTAGAGTATATGTACTCGTATCATACCTAGCTTCTATACGTATTTACTATTGGTATATACACATCAAATCACCACCAACCAGCCCTTGTTCATGCCTTATGTATAAGGTAATTACTTTGTATGATTGTATGACTAATTACACAAGATTACAAGCTTGGAAATTTGTCCTTGTTCCCCCCTTGCTCACGTTTTAAATGGCCATCACCAAGCCATGTTTAGCTCACCATTTCTACTCCTAAACTACTCTTTAATTCACCTACTTACAAGTCATAAGAAATCCATAACCATTCAGCTAGTATCCATGAAGATCTAGCCATAAAAACAACACTTAATCACCATAGGAAAACCCTTACAAAAACACTTCAAGAATCCTTCCAAGAACACAAGTTTACTTCCAATCTTTCATCCAACTCCACCACTCTTTTGGTTCTAGGTTTTTACTTCTCTTTTACAGCAATCTTGTCCAAGTAACTTGAGGTAGTAACTTTGTCCATAACCTTATTCGATTCATATATATATAGCTATCTTATTTTATGGTATACAATTTTAACAACAAGAACATAGTTTGAATGATTTCAAACTTGTTTGCAAACTAAATAGATCCTTCTAACTTAACTTTTAAAATACTTCAAGACCTGTAATATATCATAAATATATGCTAATTTAACAAGGTATAACTTGGTTTTTCAAAGAACACCTTAAAAACTGTTTTTACGACGTCGGAGTGCAACCGGGGGCGGTTTTGGGTTGGATAATTAAAAACTATTTTGAACCTTGAATTGGAGGTTTATTTTCTGGAAAAATGATATTTACTATGAATATGATAACACATAAAAATTTCATGATTTAACTCAAAGTATAAGTATTTTTAGAAAAATAATCATTTAATGTTGTTTACATAAGGGAAAATGATTAACTTCATAAGTTTCACCAAAGTTTGACCTAAGACCTGTGATTTCGAATACAAACTAAGGTATTTACAGTTCATAGTCTTAAAGAAGAACTCGATCCAAGGAAGTGGCAAGTTGAACCAACGAAAACGGAGTTGTAACGAAGAAACTATGACCAAAACAAAATCGGATATCCAAAACTAGTTTAGCCACGAAAATAATTGGAGAAAAATTAAATAAATCACATCTTTCTAAAATAACATGATATTTTATATATATGTACTCATAATTTAATTTTATATATTTCAGGATCACCCGTAAACAATACGAGAAGATTAATCATAAGATCCCATGATTGTACGCAACACGTCATTTGACAACACCGGTACTTTATGTACGCAACACGTCATTTGACAACACCGGTACCGTGGGTCAAGATTAATCCCGACCAATACGAATACGATGGGGTTTTATTTATTTCGAGGGGGGTTTTATTTATTTATTAAACACCTAAATATGAACTATTAAAATTGAATTGCTAACTACGGACTAAGAAGACATTAAAAGTATTATAAGTATATATATGTGACGATTGTTTAAAATGAAAATATATTGATATATTATATATGGATAGGTTCGTGATATCAATCGGAGACCAAGTCAAAATATATATATCTTCAAGGCAAAAGTGAGTATATAGTCCCACTTTTAAACTCTAAGTATTTCGGGATGAGAATACATGTATTTTATGTTTTACGTTATGGACACAAGTAACTGAAAAATATATTCTACGTTGAGTTGTACCACTGGCATACTTCCCTGTAGCTTGGTAACTATTATTTACAGCGGTATTGTAAACGCGAATCCTGTTGATAGATCTATCGGGCCTGACAACCCCAACCGGACTGGACGACCAGTATTCAACGGTTGCACAGTACTTCGTTTCGTGACTACACTTGGTACGGTGTAGTAAGATTTCATAATAAAGGGAATATGCGACGTGATTAAATGTTAAGTATGGTTACCAAGTGCTCAACCACTTAGAATATTTTTATTAAAATGTTTACATATGAAATCTTGTGGTCTATATTTATACCGCTGCCGGCATTAAACCTATATCTCACCAACTTTATGTTGACGTTTTAAACATGTCTATTCTCAGGTGATAACTAAAAGCTTCCGCTGCAACATGTTGAATTTAAGCAAGATCTTGAGTATGCATATTTGTGTCAAAAATAAAACTGCATATCCGAGGAATTGTAATGTAAAATATGCTAGAAATCGTATTGTTATCATCACATGTAAAGTTTGTAAGTCTAAGATTATCGCTAAACGATAATCATCTTTATATTGTCTAAAGCTTGTATTAACATAAGAGTTATGGTTTGTAATGTAAAATAAATGCAGTTGTTCTTTTAAAAAATGTCGCATATAGAGGTCAATACCTCGCAATGAAATCATACGTTATCTAACTCGTTCTTATGGTTAAGGACGGGTTATGACAATTTCCCTCTTGGCGAAGAACCTGAAGTACTTACCGGCAAACCTGTTCGAGATACCATTTTCTCTCTCATTTTCAGAGTATCTTGTCACGATAATATACTATCTCAAATTCAGAATCTTATTCATCCGCTCGTTCGAAACAACAATCATCCCGGTGTAATAGAAGAAGTCAACGAGCTTCGCGCTCGGGTAGTGGCTTTGGAGAATATGGTGCAAAGGTTACAACCACCAGCAGCATCACCGGTATCAACAGTACCACCATCATCAACAGTACCATTACCACCACCACCAACCTCCGCATCCCACACCTCAACATCACAATTTGTTCTACGAGCATCAATGTCATACGCACCATAGATACCAAGGAGTACCAACAACAATAACCGATGAAGTATTGATTCATAACTTCATTGGAGAAATATTCTGCGGCGATTATGTAATCTCTAAAGTCTTAGAGATTATCTATTCCTGTCGTAATCGTAAACCAGAAGAGTGGACCGAAATGATAGAAAGAAGAGTAGAAACCCTGACCGGAATGGTGCATGATTTACAAGCTAGACTTGTTTTACCAGCAGCATCAACAGTACCGTCAGTATCACCAACACCGGCAAAACCTGTAGCACTACAAGTTCCGTCAATTCCATAATCACCCACATCATCACAAATCAACAACGCGTATATTGTATCAACGAGTTATGAAGTATTAACTCATTTCCCCTGAAGAAATTATATGTATATTTTATATATATGAATTTTGAAATCAAAATAAATCTTTTCGTACTAAGCTATTACGTGTGAATCTTAACTGGTAGGTACTACTTAGTTAGTTCATATTACTAATATGCAATGATGTACATCCTTCATTAACAACATAACCATCGTTAACTACAATCCCTGTTTCAAATTCAATGAATTCCTTTTTATAATAAACCAAGTGTATTATTCAAATACATGTTTAATTGTAAACTATATTTTCGATGTACTCGAAACTTTCTAGAAAACATCATTCGTACCTTGCGAAATTCACAAGAATTCCATGAACATCAACATGATTCACTGAGGAAATATCAATAAAACTGAATAATGAAGTATTGATTACATTAGTGAAATACTCTGCGAAGATTATGAAATCTTTAATGTTTTAGAGATTATTCATTTCTAATCCAGCCAAAAAATCAAATGAGCTTAATATGATATTAACTCATTAAATATGTATTACATCTGAAGAAAATATACATACATATATTTTCATAAAGACTGTAATAAAATTCTCTGGTACAAAATATTACTTGTGAAACTTTTAACGAGTAGGTAATACCCGAAAGATATATAAATTCACAATTAATATGTTACATTCTTCGATTCTGATTCAGCAAATCAACTTCGACTTTTCATCCGAATAAGCCTTATTATAACTGTGATATATACGTTTTCTCTTTTCATCATCATTACCGGGGAACCGTTTATGTCCCACCACATTAGCAGGAAACTTACCAAAAAATTTGTTGATCTTTGATTTTTCCGAAAAATCATTATATTCATTGAAACCCTATCATGTACTCATCTGCATCTTGTAACGGTAATTGTCATACCAAAAAAGCTTCAATCATTATTCTCGAATTTCCCAGCAATTCTACGCCAATAGTTATATATGTACATATAACGTCTATCTCCTAGACTTACACACTTCGAATGTGAAGTTTCTGAAAAACACCCTAAACTGCGAAATAGTTCTCCGCATTTTGGAAAAATACTGATGAAGCAGCGAAAACTGTAAATGACCTTAACAGTCAAAAGTTTGATAATAAAGAATAATGTGATGGCAAAGCTTAGAAAAATAGAAGGTTTGGAACTGGAAAATGGATTGAGAAAACCATGAAGGAGGCTGCGGACAAATCACAAAGACTAAACTTGCCTTCAAAAAATCCAAATGATTCAGTATCTACTGAAGTCATTAGCAAATACCTTACTCCTGACTCTAAACCTTGGCGGAAAAATCTTCCTCATCATCCTTCGATATTAGAAATTCTAAGATATCATCGTATCTTTCATTATAAATATCCTCAATATTTCTGAAGATATTTTCATAATTATTCTTATTTGAAATCATGTATCTCTTCGCGCTATCTGCGTTACGTCATAAAGGGAACTGTTTTAGTTTCTAAATCTATGAAAAATTCGAAATTAAAAATATGAATGTTTTTGAAGTAGTGTTGGAAATTGAAGCATGAGTTAGTATAATATAATGACACTTGATCAACGTGGTTATATTATAGTAAGTCATGCTGAGTTTCTAATGGAACCTGATAAAGGTTCACAGATCATACCCTCATCATGAACCATGTTACATAACTCTTTCATTCTATTTAACCTTTAAACTATCAAGAAAATATTTTCTTGATGATTCGGTCTTTTCCGGATATTCTGGTAATTTGACAAATCAAATCGTGCTATTACCTTTCCTTTCTACTTTGTATATTATGATCATTCGAAACTCCATACCTACAAATTCTGGACCATTATTCGCTTGACTTGAAGTCGGGAAGAAGAAACAAAATCATGGAACTCCGAAATAGAAAGAAAAATATAAAGCCCAATAACAACACAGTAATTACAAACCGTGTATATCTACGCGAATAGCAAGATAAAGACACGGGAAAATTAGAAATACTATAACCCCAAGGTAATAGTAGAAGTGAATATATTCTTCCGGTGGTAAATGGATAAGAAGAATGACAGATGCGATAGTTAGGATAATATCAAGAATCAGAACTGGATTGAGCATTTTTCACAATCTTTGGAAGTATGATTTGAAGAAGGAAGTAAAGAAGTAGCGAAAATAATGGAACGGAAGAGGTTAATTTATAGCGAAATATCAGACTAATCAATCGAGACAGATGACCGCATTTAATCAAATAGGATCCTAATTTTCTTAATTACCGAAGAATCAAATCTTATTTAGAATTCGAAGATTTTCTTTAATTTCCTTGAATTTCGGAATTCAACCGTGATTACGTCACCTGTTAAGACGAATCTGCATTTACTCATCTCAATCTTTTGTGATAGCTTCATTCGTACTCTTCGCATGATTAAATTGTTTTATCTATATTACTCAATGGTGATAAAACTCTACTTTTCAACTCATATGAGTCATGAAAACATACTTATTGTCGGCCACGACGATTCCACTCAAATTTCGGAATGAAATTTCTATAACGGGTAGGTACTGTGATGACCCGAAAATTTTGACCAAATTTAAACTTAATCTTTATATGATTTCGACACGATAAGCAAAATCTGTAATGTTGAGTCTCAAAAGTTTTGGAACTATATTCATGTAATCAATTACCCTTTGACTGTGCTCGACGATTCACGAACAAATTATATGTAAATATATATATATATATATATATATATATATATATATATATATATATATATATATATATATATATATATATATATATATATATATATATATATATTTTACAAAGTTATAAAATATAATATAAATTTAGATTTAAAATGATTTTTTATAAAGACTTAATATATTATTAAATGTATTTTAATAAATAACGAGAAGGTAATTTAAAAAAGCAAATGACCAAAACACTCGAACATACAAGATACATTTCGGGTAATATGGTTATTGGTAATGTAAGTCTATATTTTGACAAAGGTACGAGTCACAAAACGTAAAGTACACGTTTTCTAAGCGTACGAAAGGTCGTTCGAAAAACCGAAACCGGGATATAAACCGGGAATCATCGTACGAGTCAACGGACCTAAAATTTCAAGTCAACTATACACATGAATATAATATAATATATATAATTAATATAAATTATATATATATATTATATATATATATATATATATATATATATATATATATATATATATATATATAATATTATGTCGACAAGCTTGCAACCAAAAATTTCTGAGCTGGAATGCGCACCTTCGCAATCGCGGAGCTGTAAGGCATAAAAACTCCGCTTCGCGGAGCAGTCAAAATCACAGATGGCCTATAAAAGCCAAGGGTGCTGCTCGAGTTTTTTACACATTTTCAAATCTCTCTATCTTTCTACATACAAATATATTTATATTTATAATTATAATTTTAATTTTAATTTTAATTTAAGTTTAATAAAAATAAAGTATATACGAGGGTGTTTTAATTCGGGTTTCAAACCGTTTTAAACTAAGAAAATATTGGATATTATTCGGGGTATTGTTCGTGAATCCAAGACCAACCATACAGTCATCCACTATCTTTACGTCTACGTACTTTCCTACAATATTGAATCACAATATTGATACGTGAGCATTCATATCTTATCTTTTATATATTAATAGTGTATTCATGTCTAGTGCTCGAGTATATATGTTTATGCGTGTTTGTATGATAAATTTCGTCGTTAGATAGTTTTATGATGAATCACGAAGTTAATACATATGCTACTGATATAAAGTATATGATATGCATGTTTTTGGAAAGCTGGCAAAAAATTATTAATTTTTCATTTAGAAATCACATGATTTCGATGAACGGATTAAAATATATGGTCAACTGAATTATGGTTAACGTTAATTGAAATTGTGTTTGAAACTGTAAATTAATATTTAAACAAATTGTCTATGAGATTGATAAATTGGATTTTCAAATATTACTAATCGAGTAAATGAATTTCTATATAAGGCACGTCTCGTCTTGTTGAGCAATTGTCAAAGTTGACTGTCTTATCATGTTTTAAAGCTTTATAAACACTATAATCTGATTTTTCAAGTATTGAAAAACTATATGAAAATCATGTTCGATTGCCATGATAATTCAAATATAATATAGCTCATGAAATAAATAATATTTTGAGTTTGATAAACTATAAATTTGTCCAATTATCAAGACTTATACAATGATAATAAACATGTATAGATTTAAAGATCAGATTGGGTCAGGTTTTTGAGATGACTTTTGTTAACTTTTGCACGTCGGTCTCGAGTATTAGGATTGTGATACACTATGACCAGACCTAGTCTGTTAGACATTTATTGACCAACATATGTTCTCTAGGTTGAAATGTATGATTACTTTGCATTCCGAGTTTCGGTCACATTTCGATGAATGACCTTATGTGCTGCTAAGGTGAGTTTCATTTGCTCCCTTTTTTAATTGCTTTTGCAATCTATATTTTTGGGCTGAGAATACATGCACTTTATTTTAAACGCAATGGTAGGCACGAATAGTTTTATATGGATCCATAGGGCTTGACATCCCCGTCTGTTTCAGGTATAGAAACCCTAGCCTGAACTATAAAACAGATGTATGCTATTTGAGTTTAGTACACGTTGGATTGCGTGTATTGTACATATTGGTTGCATGTATGTTAAAACAGGGGTACTTATTATAACGTTAAAGTTGAGTTACCAAGGTGCTCAATTTCGTAAAATATTTTGATAAACGTTTCTGGATGAAACAACTGAAATCTTATGATCCACCTTTATATACAGATTATGCGCAACATTAAAACTATTAACTCACCAACCTTTGTGTTGACACTTTTAAGCATGTTTATTCTCAGGTTCCTAGAAGTCTTTCGCTGTTTGCTTATATGTGATACAAGCTATGTTCATGGAGTCATACATGATTTATTCGAGAAAATGTTGCATTCACAAAATCATCACCATGTATCTTATTTTGACTGCATTATCAACGGATATAGTATTGTAAACTATTATTTACGGTAATTGTCTATATGTGGAAATCATCAAACGTCAAAAATCTTGGAATTTGATATTCAATTATGGTGTTCCTTTTCAAAAGAATGCAATGTTTACAAAACGTATCATGTAGAGGTCAGTATCTCACTGTGAAATCGATGAATGATGTATTCATCCAAATGGATTTGGACGGGTCATCACAGTATCGGGTTGGGCTATTATGTCTTAACCGTGGTGTTGAGTAGATGTTTCGAGGTCGCATCGTTTGGTTGTGTCGAGTCAAACTTTGTATGTGAAATGCATTCTCGTAAAGATGTATGGTGTCATTTGTAAACCAAAAGTCTAGATAAAACATTTAACGTGTTATTATGATAAATTGTATACGGATAACTATTATGAAATGGTTTGTATACTTAGATGTTATTGGGACCTAATTTTTTTAAAAAAAAATGTACTCCGTTTTTGGTAAACGGATTTGGGGCTGTTACATAAATGGATATGGATACGAATATGGATGAACCTAAATGGATACAGATATGAACATGGATGAAAAGTTTCATCCATGGATATATCCACTATAACGACCCTCATTTTTCCATTCTATATTTTTCCTTATTAAATGCCCAAACAATATAATTAAAACTTAACGACTTAACTTTAATTAATAATTGTTAAGTATTAAAAATTTTAAAACGTAATAATTAACTTTGTGTAATAAACAACAAGTTAATAAAATACGGAAATGATAAGCTAAATAACTTTCGTGAACAAAAGGTAATTAAAGTTTAATGTATATAACTTAATTAGTCTTGAATAAGTTTAGGGATTATTTAAGCTAACTTAAGGTACAAGGACTAAAGTGAAAAATCCTAAAACCAACCCATGTAGCCCTAGCCGAATTTAGGAAGGGTAAAATTACCCTTTTGCCCCTTAAATTTTCAGCCAAGGCACCCATAATCACCTCCTCATTTACTTGACTTGTTCCCTAAGTAATTCCTAATTAAACCCTAATTCTAGAATTATCTAATCCTCCCTATAAATAGAGGCCTAAGCTAGAGCTAAAGATGTACCAAATCACAATCAAAAATCTCTCTTAAATCTCTCCCCTCTCTCTTTAATTTTAGGCTCACAAAACCGAAAATCCCCAAACCACCACCATCGAATTCATCATCAATCTTTAAATGGTTTTCAATCAATATTCATCGTGTTCTTCGCGTTCTTCGAAGATCTTCAAAGGTGTTCCTCAAATCTTCAAGGTTTTGATCTTCATCTCCAAAGTGTTTCATCTTTTCTTTGTTAAGCATCTTCGAATCTTCAAGGTATAACATAAACCCTAAAACTTATTTACATAATGTTTGATCTTGTTTTAAATTCATGTTCATGATATAATCTTATTAATTCAAACAAATACATATACATATACATGAACACGCATAGATATATACATATACATGGAGAAAAAAATATTAATATGTATGTGTGTGTGTGTCGACCGAGAAAAAAAAGGAAAAGGAGTGTTTGATCTTTAAAACCTAGGTGATTAGATAAAAGATATGTTTGTGTTAATTAAGGAACCAAAATATAAATATATATATACATATACATAAATCGATACATATATATACATGTAAAATATATATATATATATATATATATATATATATATATATACATATACACGGTTTACATATAAAAAATAAAAATAAATAAAAACTATATATATATACACATATACGATATACATATATATACACAAACCCTAAACCTAACCCTAATTAGTAAACCCTAATTTATTAAAATCCTAATTAGTAAACCCTAATTTATTAAAACCTTAATATTACCTAAACCCTAGGACATTAATTAAACCCTAGTCATTTATTACTAAACCCTAATCATTTAAAATACTACTTTAATTAATTAACCCTAATTAATTAATGAAACCCTAATATTACTTACACTATTACTATTACTAACACTTATAACCTACTACTTATATTATAACACATATAACATACTACTACTTATATTATATAATACGATTACGTTAGTCATTCACGATAACGTGTGATTACTCGAACGTCAACGCTACTTAAGGCCTAGGGTGATCCTTGGTACCACTATCGGACGCTTGTGGATTACGAATGCCAAACTTAGATTTTGATCAAGAAATCCTGGGCCAACCGGTAACAATTGGTCATTCTGGTGACTCGGCAGTGGAATAGATGTTTGAGTATGATGCACAATGTCAAACCCGACTATAGTAATCATACACTTAGTTATCTTCACACTTAATAGGTGGTAGACTTATTAAGGACAACTCACTAGTGTTCGACACTAACTTACTAAAAGTGGAAACTACTAAAAATGGAAACTTGCTAAAAGTAGAAACTTACTAAGAATGGAACTTAGTAAAACGAACTATACTTAAACACTTGCATACTTAAACTTAAATTTGGACAAAACACTGAACTACTCTTAAATGTCAATAGGTTGATTTTCTGTTCACGTTCATTTAAACTTTCTATTCCGAGGAATAACTCTCTCTCTCTACTTACTAAGGTGAATTTCATAGCCCCACTTTATATTGTGCACAACTTATTTAACTTCTTGGGGTGAGACACATGCTGCTTTTACTATTTACAATTTAGACACAAGTACCAACTGTTAAACTATGCTACACCCGGCTATGTCTGACTAAGTCTGCAACACCCTAGGCAAATCCCACATCGCCCATGGACATGAGTGATCATGGGATTATAAGGTAATACTCACGCTTAAATGACACAACGCGTTTTGGGATCACAGGCTGAGTAGAAATGCCAGTACGTTGTGGTTAAGCGTGCTCGGGCGAGAGCACTACCAGGATGGGTGACCTCCTGGGAAAGTGCTTCTCGTGTGTGGTCACCAAGAAAAAGCCGTGCGCCTGCGGGCAAAGCGGACAATATTGTGGTCATGTTAAGCTGGGGTGTTACAGAATGGTATCAGAGCCACTCATGTGCCGTTGGGGGTGGTGGGGCAAACCTCATTGAGAACGATGAGTCCCTAAGGGGGTGAATGTAACACCCTAGGCAAATCCCACATCACCCATGGACATGAGTGATCATGGGATTATAAGGTAATACTCACGCTTAAATGACACAACGCGTTTTGGGATCACAGGCTGAGTAGAAATGCGAGTACGTTGTGGTTAAGCGTGCTCGGGCGAGAGCACTACCAGGATTGGTGACCTCCTGGGAAAGTGCTTCTCGTGTGTGGTCGCCAAGAAAAAGTCGTGCGCCTGCGGGCAAAGCGGACAATATTGTGGTCATGTTAAGCTGGAGTGTTACAGAATGTACCTACCCGTTAAATAAAATTCGTCCTGAAATTTTAAGCAGTTGGAGGTGTTGACGTATCTTCTGGAAATAAATGCGGGTATTTCTTCTTCATCTGATCTTCACGCTCCCAGATGAACTCGGGTCCTCTACGAGCATTCCATCGAACCTTAACAATCGGTATCTTGTTTTGTTTAAGTCTCTTAACCTCACGATCCATTATTTCGACGGGTTCTTCAATGAATTGAAGTTTTTCATTGATTTGGATTTCGTCCAACGGAATAGTGAGATCTTCTTTAGCAAAACATTTCTTCAAATTTGAGACGTGGAAAGTGTTATGTACAGCCGCGAGTTGTTGAGGTAGCTCCAGTTGGTAAGCTACTGGTCCGACACGATCTATAATCTTGAATGGTCTAATGTACCTTGGATTTAGTTTCCCCCGTTTACCAAATCGAACAACGCCTTTCCAAGGTGAAACCTTAAGCATGACCATTTCTCCAATTTCAAACTCTATATCTTTTCTTTTACTGTCTGCGTAGCTCTTTTGTCGACTCTGGGCGGTTTTCAATCTTTGTTGAATTTGGATGATTTTCTCGGTAGTTTCTTGTATTATCTCCGGACCCGTAATCTGTCTATCCCCCACTTCACTCCAACAAATCGGAGACCTGCACTTTCTACCATAAAGTGCTTCAAACGGCGCCATCTCAATGCTTGAATGGTAGCTATTGTTATAGGAAAATTCTGCTAACGGTAGATGTCGATCCCAACTGTTTCCGAAATCAATAACACATGCTCGTAGCATGTCTTCAAGCGTTTGTATCGTCCTTTCACTCTGCCCATCAGTTTGTGGATGATAGGCAGTACTCATGTCTAGATGAGTTCCTAATGCTTGCTGTAATGTCTGCCAGAATCTTGAAATAAATCTGCCATCCCTATCAGAGATAATAGAGATTGGTATTCCATGTCTGGAGACGACTTCCTTCAAATACAATCGTGCTAACTTCTCCATCTTGTCATCTTCTCTTATTGGCAGGAAGTGTGCTGACTTGGTGAGACGATCAACTATTACCCAAATAGTATCATAACCACTTGCAGTCCTTGGCAATTTAGTAATGAAATCCATGGTAATGTTTTCCCATTTCCATTCCAGGATTTCAGGTTGTTGTAGTAGACCTGATGGTTTCTGATGTTCAGCTTTGACCTTAGAACACGTCAAACATTCTCCTACATATTTAGCAATATCAGTTTTCATACCTGGCCACCAAAAATGTTTCTTAAGATCCTTGTACATCTTCCCCGTTTCCAGGATGTATTGAGTATCTGGTTTTATGAGCTTCTCTAAGTACCATTTCTCTCATATCTCCAAATTTTGGTACCCAAATTCTTTCAGCCCTATACCGGGTTCCGTCTTCCCGAATATTAAGATGCTTCTCCGATCCTTTGGGTATTTCATCCTTTAAATTTCCCTCTTTTAAAACTCCTTGTTGCGCCTCCTTTATTTGAGTAGTAAGGTTAGTGTGAATCATTATATTCATAGATTTTACTCGAATGGGTTCTCTGTCCTTTCTGCTCAAGGCATCGGCTACCACATTTGCCTTCCCCAGGTGGTAACGAATCTCAAAGTCGTAATCATTCAACAATTCAATCCACCTACACTGCCTCATATTCAGTTGTTTCTGATTAAATATGTGTTGAAGACTTTTGTGGTCGGTATATATAATACTTTTGACCCCATATAAGTAGTGCCTCCAAGTCTTTAATGCAAAAACAACTGTGCCTAATTTCAAATCATGCGTCGTATAATTTTGTTCGTGAATCTTTAATTGTCTAGACGCATAAGCAATCACCTTCGTTCGTTGCATTAATACACAACCGAGACCTTGCTTTGATGCGTCACAATAAATCACAAAATCATCATTCCCTTCAGGCAATGACAATATAGGTGCCGTAGTTAGCTTTTTCTTCAATAATTGAAACGCCTTCTCTTGTTCATCCTTCCATTCAAATTTCTTCCCTTTATGCGTTAATGCAGTCAAGGGTTTTGCTATTTTGGAGAAATCTTGGATGAATCTTCTGTAGTAACCAGCCAATCCTAAAAATTGACGTATATGCTTCAGAGTTTTTGGGGTTTCCCACTTTTCAACGGTTTCGATCTTTACCGGGTCCACCTGGATACCTTCTTTGTTCACTATGTGACCGAGAAATTGAACTTCTTCCAACCAGAATGCACACTTCGAAAACTTAGCATACAGTTTTTCTTTCCTCAATACTTCTAGCACTTTTCTCAAATGTTCTTCGTGCTCTTGATCATTCTTTGAGTAAATAAGTATGTCATCGATGAAAACAATGACAAACTTGTCAAGATATGGCCCACACACTCGGTTCATAAGGTCCATGAACACAGCTGGTGCGTTAGTCAATCCAAACGGCATAACCATAAACTCGTAGTGACCATAACGCGTCCTAAAA
This sequence comes from Rutidosis leptorrhynchoides, assembly GCF_046630445.1. Classification (NCBI taxonomy): domain Eukaryota; kingdom Viridiplantae; phylum Streptophyta; class Magnoliopsida; order Asterales; family Asteraceae; genus Rutidosis; species Rutidosis leptorrhynchoides. The sequence continues at coordinate 441,946,223 of NC_092337.1, read as the reverse complement.
GCAGTTTTTGGAATATCATCCTCCTTTACTCGCATTTGATGATATCCAGAACGTAAATCGATCTTCGAATAAACCGACGAGCCTTGTAGTTGATCAAATAAGTCGTCAATTCTCGGCAGTGGATAACGGTTTTTGATGGTAAGTTTGTTCAACTCTCTGTTGTCAATACACAACCTAAATGTACCATCCTTCTGCTTGACAAACAAAACAGGAGCTCCCCACGGTGATGTGCTTGGTCGAATGAAACCACGCTCTAAAAGTTCTTGTAATTGGCTTTGCAGTTCTTTCATTTCGCTGGGTGCGAGTCTGTAAGGAGCACGAGCTATTGGTGCAGCTCCTGGTACAAGGTCTATTTGAAATTCAACAGATCGATGTGGAGGTAGTCCCGGTAATTCTTTCGGAAATACATCGGGAAATTCTTTTGCGACAGGAACATCATTGATGCTCTTTTCTTCAGTTTGTACTTTCTCGACGTGTGCTAGAACATCATAGCAACCTTTTCTTATTAGTTTTTGTGCCTTCAAATTACTAATAAGATGTAACTTCGTGTTGCCCTTTTCTCCGTACACCATTAAGGGTTCTCCTTCTTTCCGTACAATGCGAATTGCATTTTTATAACATACGATCTCTGCTTTCACCTTCTTCAGCCAGTCCATGCCAACTATTACATCAAAACTCCCTAACTCTACGGGTATCATATCAATCTTAAATATTTCACTACCCAGTTTAATTTCTCAATTCCGGCATATATAATCTGCTGAAATTAATTTACCGTTTGCTAATTCGAGTAAAAATTTACTATCCAACGGCGTCAATGGACAACTTAATTTAGCACAAAAATCTCTACTCATATAGCTTCTATCCGCACCCGAATCAAATAAAACATAAGTAGATTTATTGTCAATAAGAAACGTACCCGTAATAAGCTCCGGGTCTTCCTGTGCCTCTGCCGTATTAATATTGAAAACTCTTCCACGGCCTTGTCCATTCGTGTTCTCCTGGTTCGGGCAATTTCTAATAATTTGGTCCGGTTTTCCACATTTATAACAAACTACATTGGCATAACTTGCTCCGACACTACTTGCTCCGCCATTACTCGTTCCGACACCATTTGTTCCTTTCGTTCTGTTAACCCCTGGTACGTAGAACTCACACTTCGCCGAGCTATGACCATTTCTTTTACACTTGTTGCAAAATTTGGTGCAGAACCCCGAGTGATACTTTTCACACCTTTGGCATAGCTGCTTTTGATTGTTGTTGTTGTTGCGGTTATTATTGTTGTTGGGATGATTGTTGTAGTTGTTGTTGTTGTTGTTGTTGTTGTTGTTGTTGTTGTTGTTGTTGGGCCGTTTGTTGTAGTTGCGATTGTTGGGATAGTTGTTGCGATTATTGTTGTAATTGATGTTGTTGTTGTATTGGTGATTATTATCACCGTTTTCCTCCCACTTTCTTTTGACTTGCTTCACATTGGCCTCTTCAGTCGCCTGTTCTTTAATTCTTTCCTCAATCTGGTTCACTAGTTTGTGAGCCATTCTACATGCCTGTTGTATGGAGGTGGGCTCGTGTGAACTTATATCTTCTTGGATTTTTTCCGGTAATCCTTTCACAAACGCGTCGATCTTCTCTTCCTCATCTTCGAACGCTCTCGGACACAATAGGTACAATTCTGTGAATCGTCTTTCGTACGTGGTAATATCAAATCCTTGGGTTCGTAACCCTCTAAGTTCTGTCTTGAGCTTATTGACCTCGGTTCTGGGACGGTACTTCTCGTTCACCAAGTGCTTGAATGCTGACCACGGTAGTGCGTACGCATCATCTTGTCCCACTTGCTCTAGATAGGTATTCCACCATGTTAACGCAGAACCTGTGAAGGTATGCATAGCGTACTTCACTTTGTCCTCTTCAGTACACTTACTTATGGCAAACACCAATTCTACCTTCTCGGTCCACCATTTCAATCCGATCGGTCCTTCGGTTCCATCAAATTCCAAAGGTTTGCAGGCAGTGAATTCTTTGTAGGTGCATCCTACACGATTTCCTGTACTGCTAGATCCAAGGTTATTGTTGGTATGTAGCGCAGCCTGTACTGCGGCTATGTTTGAAGCTAGAAAAGTACGGAATTCCTCTTCATTCATATTCACGGTGTGTCGAGTAGTCGGTGCCATTTCCTTTAAATAGTCAAATGAAACAAGTTAATCATACAGAATATTAAGAGTAGTCAATAGTATCTCGTAGCATAATATGAACTCATTTATAAAAGCTTTTTCTTCATATTAGCGTTTTATAAGTTTAAATTCGGGTAGTACCTACCCGTTAAGTTCATACTTAGTAGCTAATATACAATTCAACTACTACAATTCTATATGAAAAACTGATTATAATAATATTTCGCGTTCAAACTTTTATACAATATTTTACAAACTTACAATACCGCTTATTTTACATAAAGCATGAAATATAGCACACAATAACTTTGATACAAGATAGTTGTAAAGATAATTCTAGCTAGTACACAAGTCATTCAGCAAAGGCAATAAAGACACGTAATTCATACGTCCAGAAACAAGTCATGCATTCTGGTTTTACTAGGACTACTTGCCATCCTTGGTCTTGTGGAACATAACCGTTATGGCCGTTGATAAGACAGCGTGTTGTAACGTCGTTAAAGGGACGAGGGTTACGTAATGTCCAACAGTCCCATAACAATCTAAAAACCTTGTTTCTCACCCCAACTACTGAGTCCATTACTTGTGGAAATGTTTTGTTTAATAGTTGTAGCCCGATGTTCTTGTTCTCACTTTGGTGAGAAGCGAACATTACTAACCCGTAAGCATAACATGCTTCTTTATGTTGCATGTTAGCCGCTTTTTCTAAATCATGAAGTCCTATATTCGGATACATTGAGTCAAAATAATTTCTTAACCCGTTGCGTAAAATAGCATTTGGGTTCCCCGCAATATATGCGTCAAAGTAAACACATCGTAACTTATGGGTTTCCCAATGTGATATCCCCCATCTTTCAAACGAAAGTCTCTTATAAACCAAGACATTCTTGGAACGTTCTTCGAATGTCTTACAAACTAATTTCGCCGTAAATAGTTGTGCCGAAGAATTCTGACCGACTCTAGACAAGATTTCATCAATCATGTCTCCAGGTAGGTCTCTTAAAATATTGGGTTGTCTATCCATTTTGAGTTTTTATACTGTAAAATAGACAAGAGTTAGATTCATAAAAAAAAAAAAACTTATTAATACAAGCAATTTTTACATATATCATAAAGCATAAGCACACTATATTACATATATTACACCACACGAATACAACTATCTTATTCCGACTCGCTCGTTTCTTCTTCTTCTTCGGTTTTGGTTCGTTTTGCCAAGTTTCTAGGGATATATGATGTTCCCCTAATACGAGCCGTCGTTTTCCACATTGGTTTAGAAAAACCTGGTGGTTTAGAGGTTTCCGGGTTATTGTCACAACTTAAGAAATACGGGTGTTGATGATACATATAAAGTTCATCGTGTTTGCAATCAAATTTCTCTATTTTTATGCCCTTTCCCTTATTGTTCTCTTTTGCCTTATTAAATTGTGTTGGGGTAATTTCTATAACATCATCGGAATCCTTGTCGGGATCCGATTCATCAGAGAATTGGTAATCCTCCCAATACTTTGCTTCCTTGGCGGAAACACCATTGACCATAATTAACTTTGGTCGGTTGGTTGAGAATTTTCTTCTACTTAACCGTTTTATTATTTCCCCCACTGGTTCTATTTCTTCTTCCGGTTCCGATTCTTCTTCCGGTTCTGACTCTTCTTTCGGTTCCTCTTCGGGAACTTGTGAATCAGTCCACGAATCATTCCAATTTATATTTGACTCTTCATTATTATTAGGTGAGTCAATGAGACTTGTTCTAGAGGTAGACATCTATCACATAATATCAAACACGTTAAAAGATTAATATATCACATAATTTTCACATGTTAAAAATATATAGTTTCCAATAAAAATGTTAAGCAATCATTTTTAAAGAAAACACGCTCGAAGTCCAGACTCACTAATGCATCCTAACAAACTCGATAAGATACACTAATGCAAATTTTCTGGTTCTCTAAGACCAACGCTCGGATACCAACTGAAATGTCCCGTTCTTATTGATTAAAAACGTTCCATATTAATTGATTTCGTTGCGAGGTTTTGACCTCTATATGAGACGTTTTTCAAAGACTGCATTCATTTTTAAAACAAACCATAACCTTTATTTCATAAATAAAGGTTTAAAAAGCTTTACGTAGATCATCAAATAATGATAATCTAAAATATCCTGTTTACATACGACCATTACATAATGGTTTACAATACAAATATGTTACATCAAAATTAGTTTCTTGAATGCAGTTTTTACACAATATCATACAAACATGGACTCCAAATCTTGTCCTTATTTTAAGTATGCAACAACGGTACTTTGGATGGGGTTTGTTAGGCCCAATAGATCTATCTTTAGGATTCGCGTCAATTAGGGTGTCTGTTCCCTAATTCTTATATTACCAGACTTAATACAAAGGGGCATATTCGATTTCAATAATTCAACCATAGAATGTAGTTTCACGTACTTGTGTCTATTTTGTAAATCATTTATAAAACCTACATGTATTCTCATCCCAAAAATATTAGATTTTAAAAGTGGGACTATAACTCACTTTCACAGATTTTTACTTTGTCGGGAAGTAAGACTTAGCCACTGGTTGATTCACAAACCTATAACAATATATACATATATATCAAAGTATGTTCAAAATATATTTACAAAACTTTTAATACATTTTGATGTTTTAAGTTTATTAAGTCAGCTGTCCTCATTAGTAACCTACAACTAGTTGTCCACAGTTAGATGTACAGAAATAAATCGATAAATATTATCTTGAATCAATCCACAACCCAGTGTATACGTATCTCAGTATTGATCACAACTCAAACTATATATATTTTGGAATCAACCTCAACCCTGTATAGCTAACTCCAACATTCACATATAGAGTGTCTATGGTTGTTCCGAAATATATATAGATGTGTCGACATGATAGGTTGAAACATTGTATACGTGTCTATGGTATCTCAAGATTACATAATATACAATACAAGTTGATTAAGTTATGGTTGGAATAGATTTGTTACCAATTTTCACGTAGCTAAAATGAGAAAAATTATCCAATCTTGTTTTACCCATAACTTCTTCATTTTAAATCTGTTTTGAGTGAATCAAATTGCTATGGTTTCATATTGAACTCTATTTTATGAATCTAAACAGAAAAAGTATAGGTTTATAGTCGGAAAAATAAGTTACAAGTCATTTTTGTAAAGGTAGTCATTTCAGTCGAAAGAACGACGTCTAGATGACCATTTTAGAAAACATACTTCCACTTTGAGTTTAACCATAATTTTTGGATATCGTTTCATGTTCATAATAAAAATCATTTTCCCAGAATAACAACTTTTAAATCAAAGTTTATCATAATTTTTAATTAACTAACCCAAAACAGCCCGCGGTGTTACTACGACGGCGTAAATCACGGTGTTTTTTCGTGTTTTCAGGTTTTAAATCATTAAGTTAGCATATCATATAGATATAGAACATGTGTTTAGTTGATTTTAAAAGTCAAGTTAGAAGGATTAACTTTATTTACGAACAAGTTTAGAATTAACTAAACTATGTTCTAGTGATTACAAGTTTATAACTTTGAATAAGACAGCTTTTTATGTATGAATCAAATGATGTTATGAACATCATTACTACCTCAAGTTCCTTGGATAAACCTACTGGAAATGAGAAAAATGGATCTAGCTTCAAAGGATCCTTGGATGGCTTGAAAGTTCTTGAAGCAGAATCATGACACGAAAACAATTTCAAGTAAGATTTCCACTCGAAATAAGATTGTTATAGTTATAGAAATTGAATTAAAGTTTGAATATGATTATTACCTTGTATTAGAAATATAACCTACTGTAAGTAACAAAGGTTTCTTGATCTTGGATGATTACTTGGAATGGATTTAGAAAACTTGGAAGTAAACTTGCAATCTTGGAAGTATTCTTGATTTTATGAAACTAGAACTTTTGGAATTTATGAAGAACACTTAGAACTTGAAGATAGAACTTGAGAGAGATCAATTAGATGAAGAAAATTGAAGAATGAAAGTGTTTGTAGGTGTTTTTGGTCGTTGGTATATGGATTAGATATAAAGGATGTGTAATTTTGTTTTCATGTAAATAAGTCATGAATGATTACTCATATTTTTGTAATTTTATGAGATATTTCATGCTAGTTGCCAAATGATGGTTCTCACATGTGTTAGGTGACTCACATGGGCTGCTAAGAGCTAATCATTGGAGTGTATATACCAATAGTACATACATCTAAAAGCTGTGTATTGTACAAGTACGAATACGGGTGCATACGAGTAGAATTGTTGATGAAACTGAACGAGGATGTAATTGTAAGCATTTTTGTTAAGTAGAAGTATTTTGATTAGTGTCTTGAAGTCTTTCAAAAGTGTATGAATACATATTAAAACACTACATGTATATACATTTTAACTGAGTCGTTAAGTCATCGTTAGTCGTTACATGTAAATGTTGTTTTGAAACCTTTAGGTTAACGATCTTGTTGAATGTTGTTAACCCATTATTTATTATAACAAATGAGATGTTAAATTGTTATATTATCATGATATTATGATATATAATATATCTTAGTATGATATATATACAGTTAAATGTCGTTACAACGATAATCGTTACATATATGTCTCGTTTCGAAATCATTAAGTTAGTAGTCTTATTTTTACATATGTATTTCATTGTTAATACACTTAATAATATATTTACTTATCATTTAACATAATTAACCAAGTGTATCAATATCTTAATATGATTCATATGTACCTAGTAAGACGTTGTTATAACGATAATCGTTATATATATCGTTTTTGAGTTTCTTAAATTAATAGTCTCATTTTTATGTATATAACTCATTGTTAAAATACCTAATGAGATACATACTTATAATAAAATCATGTTAACTATATATATAACCATATATATGTCATCGTATAGTTTTTACAAGTTTTAACGTTCGTGAATCACCGGTCAACTTGGGTGGTCAATTGTCTATATGAAACCTATTTCAATTAATCAAGTCTTAACAAGTTTGATTGCTTAACATGTTGGAAACACTTAATCATGTAAATAACAATTTCATTTAATATATATATAAACATGGAAAAGTTCGGGTCACTACAAAGTCCCTACAGTGATATTTTTAATTGCTCGTTGAATGCATGCTTAATTATTGGGGGTAGGCCTATCGGGAGTAACGTCCTCGATACATTTGACCAAGTCATTGTATTACTTAATAATGAAATTAAACCGACAAGGACAGATACAACTTGTCATTGGGGCAAACTTGAACGTTTAGTCTAAATATCACGAACTGGCATAACTTTTTGATCCCTACGAGATCAACTTTATAAACTAAATCTTGTGGTCTAAAACAACGGTCAAACATTTTTGTTAAACCTATGAACTTCACTCAACCTTTTTGGTTGACACTTTAGCATGTTTGTCTCAGGTGTCGATTGATCAAGCTTGATTACTTACTGCTTATATGATGCTACTTGGACTTAGGATCAAGAGATATTGCATTTATTATTCTTGCATTTAAAACAATTACTTTATTGTAATTTCCATTATTGTAACGACATTCATTTTCCACTGCGTACTCGATAAAGTTTATCTTTATCATTTAGTATTGTTCTCGTATATTATAATATGTTGGTTTATTTGATATTAATGTCACATTCACCCAGGCCCTAATTGGGGGTGTGATATCCACTATCCACTAACACCAACCCCAAAGGGGTGGTTGAATGGTTGGGTGCTTGAGAATCTCCAAAGGGGGCCCAGGTTTAATCCACACCCACCTCACTTTGCGGCCTTGACTTTAAAAAAATATATATCCAGTAACACCCGAAATACATATACATTTACATAAATATTAATACATGCTTACATATTTACTATTATAAATATATTTACCGTAAGATTTATAATTTTCTTTCAACCTTAATTTTTCATATTCTATATTTAATAGTAAAGTCAACAAATAAACGAACAAATACATATTTAATTTTTCATACTCTATATTTAATAGTAAAGTCAACAAATGTATTTTATCTTCGACAAAAAATACACATTCTTGTGGATATATTTTGACTATGTCATGTTATATATATTTTTGCTATAATACGTTTTTGTTTTCAACGCATATTAAAAAATATTATGACATATTTTTATATCCAATGGATATTCATTAACCCGCTTCATTCTGTGGATATGGATATGGACGGATGAAGTGAAATGAAATAGATATGGATATGAATATGGATATGGATATGGATATGGATGAACAAAAATTAAATGGATATGGATATGAATACGACATCACCCGATCCATATCCGATCTATTGCTATCCCTGGATATGATGTGTTCAAGTGAAAAATAAGGATGCAGTTATTATACTTGCATACTGATCTCCATGAGATTTTACTATTCACTCTGGTATAAGCGTAAATACCTCTAAATTTTAGGGTATTTTGTTTAACCCTTTTTTAAAACTTTTTGCTCCGTTGATCCTTTTATTATACCCCATATTGCTAACATCGTCATTTTTTTGCCTTTAGAATCATTTGTTTTCAAAATTTGCAATCAGCATCTCTCCATCAAACTGTTTTTAAAAAATACGTTAAGTTTTGACATGTATATTTCATGTGAGAGTAAATTCATCTTTTTACATTCTTCTTCATCTTAATCTGGATCTGAAACCTTTTTGCTCATCTTGTTCTTCTCCAAAATTACAAACCCTAATTGAAAAAAATACCAAAATCAAAAACACAAACACTCATATGAAATTAAAATGTAAAATTAAAAACTGAAACGCGAAACTAAAACTGAAACACAAAACACGAAATTAAAAATTGAAACCCAAAACTGAAACTGAAAGTTAAAACTTAAAACTCGGAATCGGAAACTGAAACATAAAACACGAAAATGAAATACTAAAACCTAAAACTAAAAAACCGAAAACTGAAACGAAAAAACTCAAAACTAAAATGTAAACAGAAAATTGAAACCCGAAACTGAAAAATGAAAAAGAAAACGAAAAAAAGAAACTAAAACTTAAAACGTGAAACAAAAATTTGAAACTAAAAACTGAAACTCGTAATGTGAACTGAAAACTAAAAACTAAATCACGAAAATTAAATTGAAGATTGATAAGAGAAACCTAAAACTGGAACGTGAAACTTAAACTGAAATGTGAAAATTAAAACTGATACACTGATCGGTTCATAAATGACGATCGTGTTTGATATTAAGAGATGAATGTTACGTGTGCATTCGAGGTTTAAAAGGCTATTTTATAATGTTTTCATAATGGGTAACAAGTCAAGATGAAAACACGAAAATGAGGATTAAAACGAGAAAAAGGCGCGAAAAAGTGCCCAGCTTTGCAGCTGGTGAGCATAAGGGGCGGCTGGCTTGGTGTAAAAGTTTTGTTCAGGTCAGAAACGGGCATAAGGAGGCGCTTGGTTTTTGCGGTTGAGCGTAAATTGCGGCTGGTGAGCATAAATTGCGGCTGGACGTATTTTTGGATAGAATTTAGAGCCGGATTTGAGGGATTTCATGCTTGGGGAATACCCTACTTCATCCCTATATAAGGGAAACCCTAGGCTACGAATTCCATACCTTTCCCATCAGTTCCTAGAGCCTTAAACACTCACAAAAACATCATTCATCACCATCAATCAAGGATTCAAGTCAAGATCAAAGAGGTGTTCTTCATGCAATTTCAAGAATTCATCATGTTCATCATCTTCACCATGAGTGGCTAGTCTCCTTTACTTTATTCCTTCCAATGAACTTTTAATGTATTGTTTATTCATTCAATTATGTGTGTGGTTTGCAATATTACAATGATAAACTCTTTGATTTATGATTTTGCAAACCGTTCAAGAGATTGTTTAATGCAAGTTGTTTGATTTTGATTATTGCAAGACGTATTATTGTGATTTAACAATTGTGCTTGATCCACTTAGTGTTAATTAGATTAGGGATAAAGACAAGTGTTTAGGTTACATAATCGTGCCCAAAATAATTACTTTGACGAATCCAAGAGTTCATGTCTATGTGATTTAGATAATAACTTAAAAGCACACATGTTTGTATGAATGAATGATACTTAATTGGAATTTGGAAGGGATAAAGGTTTTTAATCCATTGATAACAACTTTGCGTTTTTAATATTTTGCTTATGCTTTTTGCTTCAACTCATTAAAGCTTAAGTTTTCTTGTTTAATCTTCTTAATTAGTAAACTTGCTTTAGTTAAACAAACAACCAATTTAACCACTACTTCTCGAGGAACGAATCCTATTTACCCTAGCTAAGTTAGAGTAATTAGATCATTTTTGATTCGCCCTTCGACACCGATCAAATTTTGGTGCCGCTGCCGGGGAGGTGTGCGCTTGATTGCAAGCTCTTATTTTAATTGCTTTCTTGTTAAATTAGAAAAAACCATAAAAATCATAAAACATAAAAAATCCAATTTCTTTTGTTTTGTCAATTTTAAGCTCGGTATTCTTGTTTTTGTTGAAGTGCAGGTTAGTGTATGCAAACTCGGAGTTCAGGAGATCAAAATCTTGAACCTTTAAACCCGGAAATCGAGAAATCTGCAAAAGTTAATCAAAAACTACAAGGATTCTGAAAAGCTCGACGGTGGCTTCAGCATCAACACAACCACCACCAGAGTCACATCCTATTGTTCCACCAAACTCGCCTAAATCAGACTCCGACGTCGAGGAGGAAGTTTTCGTTCATCAAACCGAAATGGCTGAACGTGCAAGAGGAGTAGATACATACTACCAACTGGGTGACTATGCGGATCATTCACCCATCGTTTTCCCCGCCCAAGAAGGGGGAAGCAATCGGAGATTTGAGGTCCGACCTCAACTTCTTTCCATTTTGCCAACCTACCGAGGTATGGCTAATGAGGAACCATATGAACACATCACTGAGTTTAATGAAAAATGTGCTACTAATCAGGTAAACGCTTTCACTGATGATGAGGTACGCCTTCGCTTATTTCCTTATTCATTAAAAGATAAGGCAAAACAATAGTTTCTCTCTTTACCCGCCTGGAGTATTAATACTTGGGCGAAAATGAAAAAAGAGTTTTTAGAGGAGTTCTACCCGATAAGTAAGACCTCGGACATGCATACGCAAATAAAATCTTTTAGGAAATTGCCTGGTGAACTTTTTCATGAAGCGTATGAACGTCTGAAGGAATTACTTAGGGCATGCCCACACTATGAGATACCAAAGTGGGAATTGGTTAAAGTTTTCTATGATAGTTTGGATTCCCAAAATAGGCAATTCATTTTGGCGGCTAGTGGTGGGGCATTTTTAACTCTATCTAGTGATGACGAGTGGACCTTCTTTGAGCAATTAAGCAAGGGTTCAAAAACCTAAGCTTCGGTTAATAGGAAACAACCTAGTACGTCCCGAGTGAATCACGTATCCGACTCGGGCTGTTCATCAAGGAACCTTGAGCAAGAACTAGATGATTTGAAAATGCTTATATTTAACAACCCAAATCAGGGTCTTGCTTGTAATGTTTCACAGGTTCAGGAGGTTTGTGAGATTTGTGGAGATCCTTCTCATTTTGCATACGGATGTAGAAATGGGATTCCACCGGTGAATCAACAAATAGTGGAGGAACAAGTTAATGAGGTACAGGGACGGAGATTTGATCCACACTCCAACACGTATAATTCGGGTTGGAGAAACCATCCAAATTTTAGTTGGAGCAACAACAATGCTCTAAATGCTAACACCCAAGGGACCCAACAAAGACCTCAAAACAACTTTCAAAACCAAGGGAACTTTCAGAATCAAGGTAACTATCAAAGAAACTATCAAAATCCTTATCCCAACAACCGAAACCAAAACCAAAACAATTACTAAAATCAAGGCCAAAACCAAAACCAAAACCAAAATCAAAACAATGCCCCACCCAATCAACCATCTAGCTCGGATGCCAAGATGGACGCATTTATCTCCGAAATGCGTAAAATAGTGGAAGTGCAAAACAAGTCAATTGGTGCATTGGCTAAGGAGATTGGTAATGTAGCGGAGAGTAAGGGAAATCGAGAGCCGGGTACCATCTCGAGTTATACAGTGTTAAATCCAAATCATAAGGACTCGGGCAAAGGACATAGTGTGAATATGGTAGGCACCTTGCGAAGTGGAAAGAAGTATGACAACAAGGTTGATGAGAAAGAGGTAGCTCAACGCGATGCACGTAAGTCTCCTATTGTTCTTGATGAGGAGGATGAGGTAAGTGAAAATGATGACCTTGGGAAGGGGGTGGAAAATAAAGAACCCATCATTGAGGAAATTGGGAAATCAGGTACAGAATCATAAACCGTTCCATTTCCCAAGGCCTTAGAGTCCCCGAACCAATTCCCTTATGGGAAAAAGGGACCGAAAATGGATGATATGTGGGAAACATTTAAACAAGTAAAAATAAATATTCCACTTATTGATGCAATCAAACAAATTCTTGCATATGCTAAGTTTTTAAAAGATTTGTGTGTTCAAAAGCGTAAACTCAACGCATCATTGCCCAAAAAGGTAAAATTAACTGAAAAAGTGAGTGCTGTAATTTCGGGTTCACTTCCACCTAAGTTTAAGGACCCGGGGACACCATTAATTTCGGTTACGGTGGGTAATGTTAATGTCAAAAAAGCTTTGTTGGACTTAGGGGCTAGTATTAACATACTTTCATCGAACCTTGTTGACCGATAAGAGTTGGGAACTTTAAAACACACTGATATTCTAGTCCAACTTGTGGATCAGTCAATGAGAACTCCAAGGGGTATGTTGGAAAATGTGATTGTGAAAGTGGAAGACTTTTATTACCCGGTAGATTTTATAGTTATGGACACGGAGACCACCTTTAGGGATACCCAACCGACGATCATTCTTGGTCGTCCATTTTTGGCCACAATTGATGCTCTTATCAATTGTAGAACTGGGGTTATGGACATTTCTTTTGGTAATAAAAGATCATGGATTAATATTTTTAATTCATTACATACACCGGATGCCAAGGATTGTTTTTTGTTGGATACTAACCATGAACAAGTTCAAAAGTATGCACCGGATGTGAAAGAGAAAGAGGAGATAAGGAAATCTAGTGAAGAGGGTATGACGAGTGAATTAATGGAATCTTAAGTAAGAACTAATGCAGAAATTTTGATGAGTCAACAAGAGTCGATACAAAATCTTGAGCGGTAATTGAAAAATTTGTGTCAAGTTGAAACCAAGTTGAGTTCATCTATTAGCACCACTTGTTCATTACCGATGAAAGAAACCGTGATGGCAGTATCCACATTTATTGGGGTAGATGAAAAAGTTTCTAAATGTGAAGATGATGAACATTTGGTAACCCCGAAGACGATTAGGCCTTCCCGACCACCATCAATGAGAAAATTAAATGAGCAGGTATCTAGTGATAACAAAATGGAGAATTGTGTTGGGAATGTGTCTGTTGATACACTTGAAAAGTCTGAAGAATCCGATGAAAAAGTAGTCAAAGTAATGGGGAAAACCGTAGAAAAACTCGTTGATCGGTTTGGAGGTCACAAGATCAAAGTGAATAAGAATGAAAAGATGAATTCTCGAGTTGATTATGAGGTGATTTCCAATTTAGAGGATCTTGAAGGGCCTAAGTGTGGGGGGAGATAGTGAAAACCCGCCGCATAGTTCTTTGTGTGGTTGACCCGGTGCTTGATCGTTCCATGAGGAAATTACATAGACGGGTCCATGATGCTAGGAGTAGGGGGGTGAAAGCTTAACCAACTGTCTTGTGTGTAACTTGTCTCCTAAAGAAAAAGCTAAATTGTTTGAGTTAATGCATGTGGCTAAGGAGAATGATGTGTGGTTGAATTTTAAGTTGAGGAAAGTTAGAGATAGTGAAGGTTCTCACAAAGTGAGGGAAGGAGGAACCTTCTACAGTCCTGGAATTAGCTGAAGTGGCAAAAGAGTCGTGTGCACGACTCGGATATAAAAACTTCACAAACTTGTGTAGAGTTTGTAAGTCTTCTTTATTTTATTTTTAGTTTATTTCTATTTTATTTTTATTTTTAGATAAATAAACTTTGTGGGTATGTTCACTGCAAGCCCTCACGAGAGAAAACTCGTCCACCCGAGGGAATCGGGTGGTTTAAAGCAGATACCTCCGAAAGTGGGCTAGTTAGATTTTACGCTTTTCTTTTGTTTTTCTTTTCTAAGTTGTAATGGAAGGATAAATGTAATCGAATGGAATGCGTGATGATGAATCAAAATGGTGTGCGATGGTTACTATTGGATGGTGAACTTGCGAGTATCTCAGTAATGTGTTAAATTTTCCCTTTTTTCTTTTCACATAAGTATTGTAATACTTTAAGCATGCGTACGAGGGCGTAGGATGGTCCAAGTGTGGGGGAAAGGGGAAAATTAAAATTTTCTTTTGAGATACATTATTTGGGTTTGAAGCTTAAAATGAGTAAAACATTATGATTATTGTCAATGAACAAAATTTTTGGTTTATCATAATTTCATCATAACCCAAGTGTAAGATTGTTAAAAAGATTGTGAAATGATAAACGGGAATGGCATGTGGTAACAATGAATATTGTGGGTATTGTAACATCCCGCGTTTTTTTTCGTTAAATTATTTTAACACCGTCTTTTTTTTTTAAATAACATCCCTCGTCACCTATACTCGTGCACTTCGTTAACTAGTGTTCATGATAATCCCGTTACTCGATTATAACATCTCTCGTTAACTTGCGTTTTAAAAATATTCGTTTGGTTATTTCCCGCACCCGACAACAAACTTGAGGGACTAATCTCGCCACTCGGGTAAACTTGGCTAACTAGTGACTCCTCACCACCACACACTTCATTTCACCATCTTCTTCCTCTTTTTCTTTCTTCCTTTTCTCTCAAGAACACAAACACAAAATTCATCATCTAATTTTGATCTTGGAAGCTCACAACAAATCCGACTACATATTCTTAATCCTCTCGTCATCCTCTACGATTTGATACTAACTACACCGATTTTGGGTAACATTTCTAAAACTCTAGATTTCTCAAATTCATGTTTTTGACTTGATATGTTGTTAGTTAGTGTCTATGGCTCGTGTATAACATGAATATATGATTTGTATGCTCGATCTTGATGTTTTGGTGTAACTAGCTTGAAAATGAAAAGTGTATGCTTAATCTTTGATTTTGGATGATGAAATGTGTTTAGATGTTAATGTTTGTGTGTTCAAAGTGTTAGTTACTTCAATAGCTTCGTTTTGGTGTGTTGATTGACATGAAAACCTTACATTAACATGATTAGTGATTTTGAGGTTTTGGTTAGGGTTTGACAACTCTTAAAACGAACTTTTGATGCGTTGAATGCTTGTTAATGTTATTTATAAGTGTTTAGTTGTATTACATGTTTCATTACCTTCAAAACGGCATATCATATGTATAAATTGGATTCCCGAAACTTAAATTGCAATTGATGAACTTGAAACTTGAAAATAAACCTCTATTGATCACTTGACGGGATTTTGGTTATTGTATACGATGTTTTTGCTTGACGAAAAGTGCTTAGTTGCGTTCCTTGTCGAAAGAGCTTTCCGGTGATATAAAATACATGTTCTAATTGTTTGCGGATCATAAATTGTGATTGTTTGAAGTTTGGGTCGTGCACTTGTGTTTTTCTGCAAACAGGACCTGAATGCCCATTGGGACGCCGTCCTGATTTTTGGGACGCCGTCCCACTCTTCAATTTGGGACGCCGTCCTGATTTTGGGACGCCGTCCCACTCTTCATATTGGGACACCGTCCTGATTTTGGGACACCGTCCTGATACACTAAAATGGGCTGTTTTGCTTGGTCATTTGACGTAAAATGTTTGATATGCTACGGACCTCCGATTAACATGAAACTTGGCCAACATGCTCACATATGATTATATAACTTAGAAAAATTGTCGGATACCCGACCCGACCCCGTTGACTTTGACTTTGACCAAGTTTGACTTTTAGTCAAACTTAACTAAACACTTATGCAATCGTTCTAGTCTTTATTTTATACTTGATTCTTGCATGAAACTTGACAACATGATTCACATGCTATACTTTTCGAGTCGTAACGAGCCATAGGACTAATTGAACACATTTCACCCGACCTTGTGTCGTAACCGGTTAATTGATACAACTTACTTGTTTAGGTCAAGGCTAAGCAACTTTCATGCACACGTTTACTTTGTGAAGTACTTTTATACTCGTGCACTCGAGGTGAGATCATAGTCCCACTTTTCAACAACTTTTATACTTTTAAATCGTGGGCTAAGAAACACATACATTACGTACTTATATACATTTCACACGTATATATATTTTTCATACTTTTATACATTGAACACAATTGTGAATACAAAGATACGGACGAGTTTGAACGAAAATCCTCAATTCAATTATCATTAATTACATCAGATGGTGTAAGCGAGACTATGTTGTGTGGATCCATACGGGTTTGACTAACCCTCATTCGGACGGTTCGCTACCGTTAAGCGAATGAAATATATTCTGGTACGGTGTATGTTCTAACACTTTTATGCTGAGGTAAATGATACGGTTAAGCTTTGATAATTGGGTGCTCGGTAAACAACAATACTTATGGAATTCAAACGATTCGGAAAATCGACTTATACTATAACTTGTGGTTCAACTTATTTTACTTACATACTCATTTACTAAACCTATGATTTCACCAACGTTTTCGTTGACAGATTCCTCTATGTTTTTCTCAGGTTTTGAATGCTTAAGTGATACATGTTTCCGCACTCTTTTGATACTTGCTTGGATGTCGAGTATACATGCATATTTGGAGCATCTTTTTGGCTACTTTTAAATTGTGTCGCATAGGTTTCAATTGTACGTTTAACATTGTAATGTAACTAGCCTTCGAACTTCTTTTTGAAAACTTGAAACACCCTTTTACATTGAAATGAATGCGACATATTTTGGTCAAACGTTGTCTTAAAGACTTATGACCATGTAATGGGACCTACGTAGTCGACGCCGTCACTTGACGATTTGTCGGGGTCGCTACAAGTGGTATCAGAGCATTGGTTGTAGGGATTTAGAGTTCATTTGTGTCCACCCCGAGTCATAGGGTACATAGGTGAATCTAGACTACAACCGGCATATAGACTGGAGTAGGAATTACTTGACTATTTGTGCATTATACTCGAACTCTTCCATCATATCTAACTCGTATTCGATCTTGATCTTACGTTGATAAATTTTGTTGACGCGCCACCTTGACTTTATGATGTAATGTTAAATGCACATGTAAATCAGGGTAATATAATTTCCGGGATTATATTACGGTGATTCACATGGACGTTCTGACGTTATGACATAAAGAATTTAAGGCGAGTCAAGCAAAAATTGTCTCTCTATCCTTATTCCATATGACGGTTAGTATTATTGAGAATACTAACCAACGATATTCTTGTGTTTTGAAGGAACAATGGCTCGTCGACGCGCTCCTCCCGAAACTCCCGAACAAGCTATACAACGAATGATATCCACCGCCGTGGATGCGGCCATGGCCGGACACTCTTCCAACAACAATAACAATAACAACAATCATAACAACAACAACAATGGAGCCGGTAATTCAAACGAAGGGTGCTCCTATAAGAAATTCATGGGGTGCAAACCTCACACTTTTGATGGAACCGGGGGACCGGTCGTGCTCACCCGATGGTTTGAGCAAACAGAAGCCGTCTTTAGCATAAGCGGTTGTCAGGACCAAGACAAGGTCAGATTTTCCACTCACACCTTCGCCGGTATCGCTCTCACATGGTGGAATACGTATGTACAATCGGTGGGTATCCACGAAGCCCACGCTCTCTCTTGGGTCGACTTAAGAGGAAAGATGATCACCGAATACTTCCCGCGCGAAGAGACCTGCAAGCTTGAACACGAGCTAAGAACTTTAAAAGCGGTCGGGAATGACCTAAAGGCCTATAATCAACGATTTTCTGAGCTAGCCTTGATGTGCCCAAATCTTGTGAGTACCGAGTCTCTAAGGGTTGAGCTGTACATGGATGGTCTTCCTAAGAGCATCAAACAAGGAGTAATGTCATCCAAACCCGCTAATCACCAAGAGGCTTTGAATATGGCCCGCAAATTGATCGAAACGGTGGATGAAATTGAGGTGTCGGCATATAAAGCCGAGGATAAGTCGGGTGGCAACAAAAGAAAATGGGAAGCCCCCGAATTGAGCAACTACAACAACAACCCCGCCAAGAAGCCTTTCACCTCCAACGACAAGAAAGGCTATGCCGGAAGTCTACCATCTTGCAACAAGTGCCACAAACATCATTATGGCGAATGTAGCAAACCATTTTGCAACAAATGCCGCAACCGTCATTATGGTGAATGTGGTAAGTTAACTTGCCACCGGTGCCAAGGAAGTGGTCATACGGCCAACGATTGTAGGAGCGTCGCCCCCGTCGCCCAAAAGGCGCCCAATGCACACCGGTCGAGCGTTTGTTTCGAATGTGGCCAACCGGGTCATTTTAAGAATGCGTGCCCAGAGAAGGAGACCAACCCCAATGCACGCGGCCGAAATTTCAACATTAACACCGAGGGAGCCCGAGATGACAACTAGTCACGGGTACGTTTCTTCTCAACAACCTTATATTTCATGTTCATTCAATTCGGGTACCGTTAGACGTTTTATAACCAAGGCCTTGACTCGTACTCTTTGCACACCACCATATCCCCCAGACACTACCTATGCCATGCAGGTGACCGACGGAAAACTATTACGTTAAACTTTTTGGGTGGAGAATTTGAATTTTGACTTGACACCTATAGAACTAGGGGACTCAAAACCTATTCGTTAAGAAGAAAATGATCCCTTACATGTGTATAGATTATCGTGAACTAAATAATTTTCGGTTAAGAACCGATATTCTCTTTCCCGTACCGATGACCTCTTGATTAATCACAAGAATTCCGTGTGTATTCCAAAATCGACCCCCATTCCGGTTATCTCCAAAACGGTTTTCAAAATTCGTTACGATAGTTATGAATTTCTTATAGTGTCGTTCAGTTTAACAAAGGCTTCCTCCGTATTCATGGGCCTGATGGGCCTGATGGGTAGACAGATCTGTCATCATATTCATATGTGATGTTCTAACCTATTCAATTCAAGCAAAGAAGAAAATGAACAACATCTTTGTCTTACGCTCGAACTCTTGAGGAAAGAGCAACTCTATATCAAAATCTCCAAGTGTGAACTTTAGTTAAACAAAGTCCAATTTCTAGACCATGTTGTTAGTGGTCAGGGTATTACAATAAATCTCGCAATCGAAGCAACACGTAATCGGGAAACCCTCACAACTCTGACTTGTGTTCGTAAAATCTTAGATCCTTACCGAAAGTTCATTTCCGACTTTTTCTCATGATGCTCGTCCTTTACCCTCGATAACTCATTAAGTTGGAAATTTAAACCTCTCCGTGCCCGGACCTTAAGCGTGATTTTTCACACCAACATTACTAGCTAAATTCGTATAGCGCCAGATGGAACTTAAATATGGAAATATTTCTACTTGAACGCCGAAAGGCATACTCTCTCGACTCAAAATCGACGTAATTGAAATTCGTTATTTTTGCACGAACGATTGGAATACTTAATTATGGATCCGATCAATCTTCTCATCACCACGTACCACGTTACATAACACTGTTATTTCACTATGACCGTCTGATATTACTGGGACCCAAGATAACACACAATCCAAGGATACTTCCTTTCTCTTTGACTTATCGTCCTCATGCTCCTGATACGGACAACTACTACTCAACCCCAAACTATACAACTATGTGTTCTATCTCGTTTTCCCACCAGGTCTCAATATTTGACCACTAGATGCGCGATATGGCTACCTCAGGATGTGAGCTCATCCTATTCTGAGTTCTCATTCCACTCCTGTCCTTTTGCTTGTACTTTTGTATAAGGAAACCTTTTATATACTTTCTCAATGGAGAGAGAGACTCATCATGTATTACTAGTATTCACCACGAGGGTGAATAGCCCTGAAAAAAAAAAAAAAAAAAAAAATGTTCTCTGTAGCCTGTAAGGAACTTGTTCCAACGAACGTTTTCAAACCCTAACTAGCTTGCTCAAACATATCTTAATTCTATTCCAACACGGTGTACCATTGTCGACTATCTCGGATCACAAAACTCGTTTCACTTCTAGTGTTACAAGAAGCCTGAGAGACACGTTTAAACATGAGTACCATGTATCATCCACAACCAACGGACCAAACAAACGTACGTTTCACATCTTGAAAAGACATGTTACAAACATGTATTGTTGCCTTTAGTTGTCTCCTCTCACACAACAGTTACCATTCGTGTATTAACGCCGCACTTCCGAAACCCTATATGACCGCAAATGTCATACCCCTATTCGTTGGACCAAAGCATGTGGCAAGCAAATCACCGGATCCGAACTCATTCAAGAAATAACAGTTGAGATCGTACAAGTCCGAGAAGGACTCAAGACGACTCGTAGTCGCCAAAAGGGCTATACCGATATTCGACGTAAACCTCTCGAATCCTAAGCCAGTAACAGTGTAATATTGAGAACTCGCACCTTGGGAAGGTGTAATCCGTTTCGAGAATCAGGGAAAGTTAAAATCGCGATATATTAATCCTTTTGAAACCTTGGGGCGTATTGGAACCGCTCCTACCGTTTAGAACTTTCGACTCAATTAAGTTTCCGTTTACCCTACGTTCCATGCAACAAACTTAGAGGCGTGTCCTACGGAACAGGAACGTGCTACTCTCCTAGATAAACTTACTATTGATAGCAAACTCCCCTTCATGGGAAACTGGTTGAAATTGTGGATCGTAAAACCAAGCCTTAATACAACATAAAACCCCGACTGTCCAAATTCGTGGGAATGCCCAAGGACGTATCTTCACTTATTCATAGCATTGACAATGCAAGGTCTCAAGGAAGAGACATCGACTATTACCTCCAACTAAATTTCGGGACGAAATTTCTTTTAAGGCGTGGATAATGTAACATCCCGCGTTTTTTTTCGTTAAATTATTTTAACACCGTCTTTTTTTTTTAAATAACATCCCTCGTCACCTATACTCGTGCACTTCGTTAACTAGTGTTCATGATAATCCCGTTACTCGATTATAACATCTCTCGTTAACTTGCGTTTTAAAAATATTCGTTTGGTTATTTCCCGCACCCGACAACAAACTTGAGGGACTAATCTCGCCACTCGGGTAAACTTGGCTAACTAGTGACTCCTCACCACCACACACTTCATTTCACCATCTTCTTCCTCTTTTTCTTTCTTCCTTTTCTCTCAAGAACACAAACACAAAATTCATCATCTAATTTTGATCTTGGAAGCTCACAACAAATCCGACTACATATTCTTAATCCTCTCGTCATCCTCTACGATTTGATACTAACTACACCGATTTTGGGTAACATTTCTAAAACTCTAGATTTCTCAAATTCATGTTTTTGACTTGATATGTTGTTAGTTAGTGTCTATGGCTCGTGTATAACATGAATATATGATTTGTATGCTCGATCTTGATGTTTTGGTGTAACTAGCTTGAAAATGAAAAGTGTATGCTTAATCTTTGATTTTGGATGATGAAATGTGTTTAGATGTTAATGTTTGTGTGTTCAAAGTGTTAGTTACTTCAATAGCTTCGTTTTGGTGTGTTGATTGACATGAAAACCTTACATTAACATGATTAGTGATTTTGAGGTTTTGGTTAGGGTTTGACAACTCTTAAAACGAACTTTTGATGCGTTGAATGCTTGTTAATGTTATTTATAAGTGTTTAGTTGTATTACATGTTTCATTACCTTCAAAACGGCATATCATATGTATAAATTGGATTCCCGAAACTTAAATTGCAATTGATGAACTTGAAACTTGAAAATAAACCTCTATTGATCACTTGACGGGATTTTGGTTATTGTATACGATGTTTTTGCTTGAAGAAAAGTGCTTAGTTGCGTTCCTTGTCGAAAGAGCTTTCCGGTGATATAAAATACATGTTCTAATTGTTTGCGGATCATAAATTGTGATTGTTTGAAGTTTGGGTCGTGCACTTGTGTTTTTCTGCAAACAGGACCTGAATGCCCATTGGGACGCCGTCCTGATTTTTGGGACGCCGTCCCACTCTTCAATTTGGGATGCCGTCCTGATTTTGGGACGCCGTCCCACTCTTCATATTGGGACACCGTCCTGATTTTGGGACACCGTCCTGATACACTAAAATGGGCTGTTTTGCTTGGTCATTTGACGTAAAATGTTTGATATGCTACGGACCTCCGATTAACATGAAACTTGGCCAACATGCTCACATATGATTATATAACTTAGAAAAATTGTCGGATACCCGACCCGACCCCGTTGACTTTGACCAAGTTTGACTTTTAGTCAAACTTAACTAAACACTTATGCAATCGTTCTAGTCTTTATTTTATACTTGATTCTTGCATGAAACTTGACAACATGATTCACATGCTATACTTTTCGAGTCGTAACGAGCCATAGGACTAATTGAACACATTTCACCCGACCTTGTGTCGTAACCGGTTAATTGATACAACTTACTTGTTTAGGTCAAGGCTAAGCAACTTTCATGCACACGTTTACTTTGTGAAGTACTTTTATACTCGTGCACTCGAGGTGAGATCATAGTCCCACTTTTCAACAACTTTTATACTTTTAAATCGTGGGCTGAGAAACACATACATTACGTACTTATATACATTTCACACGTATATATATTTTTCATACTTTTATACATTGAACACAATTGTGAATACAAAGATACGGACGAGTTTGAACGAAAATCCTCAATTCAATTATCATTAATTACATCAGATGGTGTAAGCGAGACTATGTTGTGTGGATCCATACGGGTTTGACTAACCCTCATTCGGACGGTTCGCTACCGTTAAGCGAATGAAATATATTCTGGTACGGTGTATGTTCTAACACTTTTATGCTGAGGTAAATGATACGGTTAAGCTTTGATAATTGGGTGCTCGGTAAACAACAATACTTATGGAATTCAAACGATTCGGAAAATCGACTTATACTATAACTTGTGGTTCAACTTATTTTACTTACATACTCATTTACTAAACCTATGATTTCACCAACGTTTTCGTTGACAGATTCCTCTATGTTTTTCTCAGGTTTTGAATGCTTAAGTGATACATGCTTCCGCACTCTTTTGATACTTGCTTGGATGTCGAGTATACATGCATATTTGGAGCATCTTTTTGGCTACTTTTAAATTGTGTCGCATAGGTTTCAATTGTACGTTTAACATTGTAATGTAACTAGCCTTCGAACTTCTTTTTGAAAACTTGAAACACCCTTTTACATTGAAATGAATGCGACATATTTTGGTCAAACGTTGTCTTAAAGACTTATGACCATGTAATGGGACCTACGTAGTCGACGCCGTCACTTGACGATTTGTCGGGGTCACTACAGGTATTAACATGGAAATTGACTTCGTGATTAAAAAGAGTGAAACATCATAGTTTATGATCATAAATGGGTAAAAAGTTAAAAACTTTGCGGTTCAAAGAAAGTCAAAATGTGTTACAAACCAAAAATAACTCGGGTAGGTTAAATCCCGTGCGTTGTCCAGTGTATGATTGATTACAATGTAAAGCTGGAACAGGATTGTCCCTCGCAAAGCTTAGTCTTTGCAGTTATAACCCATGAATTGACGAATTGAAAAGTACAAAATGTCATTTCCTGTTCATTCACATCTTGTTTCGATACCGGGAACAAATGCTAGTGCTTGGACTTGTTCTGTGTCGCTATCCAAAACCAGGATTAGCTGTGGATGACACTAGCCATACCCGCAGTTCACTGCAAAACAGCCAGTTTAGGGGCTGGATAAATATTCCTAAACGAGAGCCATGCTTGGGGCTAAAACCACAACACGAGAGCTCGATGGAGCCAAATCCATAAAACAGCCAGTATAGGGGCTGGATAAATATTCCTACACGCGGGCCTTGTTGGGGCGTATAATACCGCTAAACTAGAACTAGATGGGACTAAATCCACAAAACTATTTCTCATTATAAGTCACGTGGGACTTAAATTCCACGACCCTTCGTCGATTGTCCACCCTGCTCCGAGAGTCATCGGAGGAGTTGTTGGGGCATGAGATGAGTGTCGTGATCCTAAAACACCGGGAGAACTAAAAAGGGTGTCTTCGGACACTCTGGCACACCAACCTTTAAAACAATGGAATTGGCGGTATATGGTTCTTTTATCTAATTCGTATGGCAGATGGCACTCACTTGATTTATGTTTTATTTGAAGATCACCAAGTTTGAAGTTTTGTTACATTTTTGAAGTATTGGCTAGAGATGAAATGTTTATATATTCATGATTCAAATCGAGAAGTTAAAGTTGGTTAAGTGGGAGCCATGTCGGGAGAATTTATGTTTCATATGAAGTTCAAGACTTTGCAATTTTATACATTCTTTTGAAGATTTATCAGTTGTTAAAAGTTCAAGTTAAAGGTTCTAGTTGAAGATTTGAGTTTAAGATTGTTTGAGGACATACACGAAGCTGAAACTTAAAACACGAAAGTGAAACTTAAAACGCGAAACTGAAAATTATTGAAACTCAAAACTGAAACTGACAATTGTTACTAAAAATGTGAAACTAAAATCTAAAAATGTGAAACATTGAGGCGTAGCTCAACTGGAAGTGGCATGCCTCTCTTAGCGAGAGGTCAGGAGTTCGACTCCGCCGGGCTCTAACATTGCACTCAATGTTATCCCAGACCGGAAGTAACCACCCAGGTCGCCTTTCGCTTAGTGCAGGGCCAGCGGGGATTGTGGTTTTACTGGTCATGTCCTCGGATTGGTCCGGGTTGTAATAGTTGTAGGGGTTTGAAAAGAGTTTCAAAGTTTCTGACGGGTTTTTTAGACCTTTTAAAATTTTACCCCGTATTTTGTAAAATAGGTCGAGTTTGATCCAACTATTTTCATTCTTTCGTGTCATTATAGTAAGTAGTTATATTTTAATTGTATAGATATAAACTGATCGATAACTAAAAATACCTAACATTTAAAAACACGAGAAAATAACTTATTTTGCACCAAAACAAAGATAATAAACCACGTGATTGTGTTGGTTTTATATGTCCATCTTTGTGTTCCCATTGTGAACAATCATCATAGATTCATATCTTAAAAAGGGTGAAACTGTTGTATTATATATGTGGAATATGAAACATGAATAAAACAGAGTTACCTTTAATTTTGAATTTCAACATGTCAATATGATATTAACATGCATGCTGCTTTATTAAAGTGTTCGACAAAACTAAAATGGATGATATTAATTTGTTGCCATGTTTGTCAATTGTCATATATAATTTGACCAACACTACATACATGACTTCACTAATTAACCTAATAATTTCTTTTGCAATTAAGTTAAGATTTATAAAAAATTGATCCCACTTAATTTTTATGAAACTTTAATTATTAAGCACACAACTAATTTTCATTTATTCACAACCAAACATGATTGAAGTTATACACCATTATAAAATATGTTTAGTTGTGTGTGGATAAAAACTAGTTTTATACAAATCACTCCCCATAAGTATATACATACACTACATGTACAGAGGAACTCTGCTGCACTTGGTTTTAAATATTCGTTCTTTTAGGTACAGAATGACTGATAATGATCAGTTCATATATTTCGTTCCAGATTCTATAATAGAATTAGAATTAGAATTCATTAGTATATCAATATTGGATTGTATGCAAATAAAATGCTAGAACAAAGGCATAAGCTCCAAACAGAAGACTACAAAAACCAATTGTTACTCAATAAAATATAAGAGCATTCTGAGCGTGCTTTTTTATTAAATTCCAATACACATATATACTTATACTTATGGGCGTAAGGCAATACCATGATTTGTAAATTAAGTGAAATTAATCAATTATTACCAATATTTCAAAAAACTACACCCACTAGCCCCCGTTATCAATCAAAAGGCTTCTCTAATAGGATCGTACAGTATAACAATATGCCCTACAATATAAGTTCAAAAGTTTTTTTTTTCTATAGAACCAATTGATAGTAGAGGGAGTTTCCCTTAGACTTTTATGCATACATTTGTTTTGTTCTATGACCAATATGGGACTTTGTTTTGCACCCCAACAAACCTCCATCATACCTAAGTCCCTCCCTTACGCCTCCTCTCGAACGATAGATGGATCCACACATCGTTCCACAAGATCGAGGGCTGCGCCACGTTGCTGCGTTTGCTCAGGGGTGCGCCCACTGCGCTGTCCACCACATCTGGCTATAGCCTAACTTTGATACCACTAATAGGATCGTATGTAGTCTAACAACATGTCTTACAATAGAAGCCAAGACACCCTCTTTTCTCTAAAACCAAGTGGTAGTGAATGAAGTTTCCCTTAAATTTATATGCATACATTTGTTTTATCTCATGACCGATGTTAGATTTTAGTTTACCCCCTTACAAACCTCCCCTCAAACCTACGTCTCCATCTTAGGCCTCCCCTTGAACGATAGTTGGGCTCACTCATCGTTCTGTAATTACGAGGCGTGCGTCACGTCGCACCGTGCACTCAGGGGTGCGTCCACTGCGCCGTCACCACATTTGGGTTATAGCCTGACTCTGATGCCACTGATAGAATCGTATAGCCTAAAAACATATCCTGCAGTATAAACCCAAGAGTTCCTCTTTTCTCTAAACCAATTGGTAGTATAGGGAGTTTCAATTTGACTTATGTGCATACATTTGTTTTGTTCAATAACCGATGTGTGATTTTGGTTTGCACGCCAACATTCTATCCTAGCGATATCAAGTGAAGCATCAACTTTGAAGTTGCAAATTCGAATAACATTGTAAAAAAGTGTGTTGTTGTTTCAAATAAATTGCCAAGTTTGTCTAAATTTGTAATTAGTATCGTTCATATTTCCTTCGAATATATCAATATAATTGAGGTATAGATCTTTTTATGGTGCTAAATCAATAAGAACACATTTCATCAAATGGGACTAAGTTTTAAAAATTATAAATTATAATAAAAGGACGAAGAATATGTGACTATTGTATATTTAAGCTGTGTATAAAATTAATACATCATTGGCATTGGCGAATCCAGGAAAAAAAACTCAATGAAGTCCTAAAAAGGTTTCTTCAAAGTTAATTATATTTGAATGATACTTTAGTGATTTTTTACCTCCAAAAAAACCGTAAATTTTAAAAATATATGGGTCAAATAATTAAATTTAGTGGTATCTTATAAAATTTAAAGAGTACATTGTATAAAAAAATTTCCAAAGTAGTGAGTCATAAGGTCATTCCCTAGCTCTCGTTACTAGCATCCATTAACGACATTTAGACGACGACCGAGATAAGCAGCAAATCGCCATCTCCCTCGCCAGTGCCTCCTGCAATGAGAGGTTAACGGTATAATGGTGGGGCCCACATGCGAAATTTTGAATCCCAACGGCTTATTTCGATTATTTCCTTTTTTTTTGATAAAAAAATTTACCAATTATAAATACAACCCAACACTACCATTAAACTCACCATTTCACATTTCTACATACATTCACTCTCATTTTTATACAATTCCACTTCAAAACCATGGTTTTTACAAACATTATTGCTTTCGACGTTCATACCGGTGGTTTTTTACCGACGATATGAAGCAACACTATGGTGAATCTGTCCATACGTTGGATGTTGTTGTTAGCGGCGTTAATTTATTTACTTTGTTCGACTACTTAAGACGAAACGTTGATTGCGAGGCATCTGAGTTTGCGTATTGGGATGAAGACGAGGCGTTGTTCGAGTGGATTAAGGATGATGATAAATGGGCAAAAATACTCGAAAAAACTATAATAAACTCGAAACATGTCGTGTTGTGTACTACGGATATTTGGTCACGAGACTAATCGTAGTGATGATAGATATAATACTGATTGAGTGGTATTCAATCATTAATCGTAGCTTTAGTTTTATTTAATTAATCGTAGTTTAATTTATTTAATCATATTCTTAATTTAATGTAATCGTAGTTTTATTTATGTAATAATTTTTTATTTAATGTAATTTTTTATTTCAATTTATAAATTTAGCTATTATGTGTTATTTTTAATTTTATTATTTATTGTATTTAAATGGGTTAAAGTTTTATGCTGGAATGTAAGACAGGAAGATATTAATGAAAGGAATGTTAAAGTAGTTGCCTAGGATCATTGGTTCAATCACAAGTCAAAAACACGTTTTCTAATGTTTTACACTTTTTTTTTTGAAAGACAGCATATATATTAATCAAAAAGTTCACAACTGTAATGAATGAGAGCACACCTATGTCCACAAGCTGTACAAAATTGGGAGTGTATCCCTACACAGTGCATACAATTTGGCATGGACTACATATAAATAAACATACTAGCATACAAAGATTGTAACCTAGCAAAAGTAGACCACACCCAGGTTAGATACACAACAAAGTTTGTAGGTTGTGTAGCCAAGTATGCCATTCAATCTTCGAATTCTTGTAACGTTTCACGATCCATTCATAGCTTTTAACTTGTATCCCGTTTAAAGCAACCGGCAAGTTCCAACTTTTGTTGTTAAACACCTTTTGGTTCCGATTTTTTCATATAAGGTAGCCACACACCCACTTGACCGTTTGCCAAATCTTCGCACCCAAGGTAGACATTTGTTGAGGAAAATTACCACAAAAAGCTTAACTAATGCTAAGGTTGGTTGTAACATTAAACCCCCACCAATTGTAGACTTTTGACCAAATATCAAAGGTATCTTTACAAAATATAAGGGAATGTTCAACCGTCTCTAAATCGTCGTCACAAATCGGGCAACGAACAGAGTGAAGGTCAATACCACGTTTATCTAATTCCATTAAAACGGGCAACCTCCTCCGCCTTGCCCTCCACCCAAATACCTCTACTTTTTTTGGGGCCAAATTATTTTGCATTGTTTCAAAAGAAGTCAAAACTGGTTGAAATAAATGTGACATAATTATATCCGAAAGCGCCTTGGTTGTGAATTTACCGTTGCTAGATAACGACCATTTCCATGTGTCTGCCTTGTCCGGATCAATCACAAAAGACACCAACAGAACATTAAGCTCGTCAAGTTCATTTCTGGTTCTTCTTGTAGGCGATCTAGACCAGGCCCATGAGCCAATACATTTAGCACCATTCCATCCAACTCTATCGAGGACAGTAGCATCCTGATTCATTTCCAGTCTCGCCAATGATATAATGATTCAATACTCAATTGGCTGTTGAGTGTGGAACAAACATACAAAGTATATCAGTGAATACTTGCAACGCACGATTAAACTATGAATGTATATCATAATTTTACTTGTTTTTTGACAAGCACGTTCAGCAATTTTGTTTGAAAAAATCTCTAAGTGTTTATCGAATGAATCAAGCCGAATATTATTTTTTGTAGGTAAACTTGTGAAATTAATCAAATAACTAAATTTTGTTTGAGCTTGGCTCGTGTTCAAAAATAAAGAAACTCGAATTTGTTTACTCACTCGAGTAGCTTTTTAAAACTTAAAAGCTTGACTCGTTAATAGTCCTAAACCTAAAGCATTTTATATGTTTTTAATTTACCTGTTTATAAAAGTTAAATTTATATACACAAAAATAAATTGGACAATGGACCACCATAAAACTTCTATTGCTTTTCTAGATCTTCAAGAAGAAGAAATTAAAATTAAAAAATCAATACATAAGATATAATGGACATATCTGTATGTCTAAACTGTAAATGATCTTTCTCTAATTTTATTATATATTTAAATTTAATTAAAGGAAAAAGCTGATTTTATGATATGTATTGCTTTAGTTAATTAATAATTAATAGTAGAAGTAGATAATAGATAGATAGATTAATAATAGTATGTTATATGTTATAGGCAAAACTCTCCTCTCTCCAGGAACTAACGTACCTAGATACATACATACATACTAGTATACTACACATATTAAAGCACATAAAATGAACGTACCACACACAAACCTCTCAAACATCCCTTTTTAAGCTTTTTCAATAACAGTGGAAAGTAAAGCTTCATCTCTTTCTACTTTTTAATTTTCATTCTCTTTTTGCATCTTAATTTCAGCCATGGATACGGCTCCCTGGCCACAGGTACATACATATTTAGATCTTAATTTGATTGATAGATCACCTTCTTCATCATATCATATATTTACCTAGCTAGCTACCAAAATCATAACAAAATAAAAAAGTTAGATTAATTTTGTTTTCATTTCATAATCAAAACTCATGGAGTCAAGGTATTGATCTAGATCAACCAAAACTAGAGCTTAATATGCTTCCCGTTTTATCACGATCGATTATCGGTCCATCCGTAGTAGATCATATCATTGCAAGTTTAGATCTTTAGTTTTCTTCAAAGTATGGTGTTAGTTTATGAGTATATTGTATGTATTATATTATATATGCAATAAAGGGTTGTTTAGTTTTTGGGAAAAGATCAAGTTAATAAGTTATCTTGAAGACAGGTTTTTATGTATGGTTTAAAAGTATAAAGCAGTCTTCTTGTTCTGACTATTTGTCTACAAATCTTTAAGTTTTTGGATCTTTATGTCTTTATCTTTTTCAAATTTATTTCTTACTTTTTCTTTATGGATTTTAATTTTATTTTATGTATATAGGAGATAGCTATGAAGCATATGGATGAAATAGTAGTACAAAACACACCAAATTCATGCTCAAAATTACCATCTTCAAATTCTTCATCTTTGGAAAGAAGATCAAGACCACAAAAAGAATCAGCTGTAAATTGTCCAAGATGCAATTCTACAAACACAAAGTTTTGTTACTACAACAATTACAGCCTCTCACAACCAAGATACTTTTGCAAGACTTGTAGAAGGTATTGGACTGAAGGTGGGTCCCTTAGAAATGTTCCTGTTGGTGGTGGTTCAAGGAAGAACAAGAGATCATCTTCATCATCATCAGCATCAACAATTACAACAACATCTAATTCTATTATGTCCAAGAAACTTCCTGATCTAGTTGTACCTCATGCACCAACATCACTACTACTATCTCAAAACCCTAGATCAATGATGCATCATGAACATGGTCAAGATCTCAATCTAGGGTTCCAATCGAACAACGATTTCAAGACTATTTCGGAGCTTATTCAAGTACCGAATTATGATCATGGGAGCAATAACATGACCACTAATTCTACTACTTCAACTACAACTACTAATCAAGCACAACTTTCATCTTTGGAGCTATTAACAGGAATGACATCAAGGGGTATGATGAATTCCTTCATGCCGATTCCGATTCCTGATCCTAATTCGGTTTACTCATCGTCATCAGGACAATTGATGATCCCCATGCCGGAATTCAAGATTCCGTCGCTAAACTTTTCCTTGGATGGAATGGGAGGTAATGGCGGTGGTGGGACGTTTGGGAGTAGCATTCATGAAAATTCAAGTGGGAGGCTTTTGTTTCCATTTGAAGATCTAAAAACAAGCACAACAGCAACAACTGATAGTTCACATGATGGACAACATAATGTTGGGCAAAATAGAGATCAAAATGGTGATACTAATGGCTTTTGGAGTGGAATGTTAGGTGGAGGTCCATGGTAAACAATAGTACTATTTCCATATATTTATTATATCTATATATATAGAGAGTGCTAAGTTGAAACAACAATCTTTGAGGGTTTAATTTCTTTCTTTCTATAACTGTTTCAAATGATTATTTTTCTGTTCTCCAAGTTAATTGTGGGTGGTAATTACATGTTTGGATTTCATGAGAAACTAACTAGATTGAATCATACATTTAGTATCTTGTCTCTTCTTTATTTATAATCATTTTCAATTTTCATGATATTTATCTTGATTAATAAATCTTAATATTGAGATATTATTAATTGGTGCACATTATGATCAAAACATTTGAAGTGACAATTAAGTGATGATCATGAAAACAAATCATAGCCAATATATAGTTTGAAGGGGCTAACCTTACAAGAAGAATTGAAGTTGTACTTAATTGTGATTAGAATGAAACTAATAAGATATGATGTACTCTTTTATTAAGTTGGTTGAAATGCTCTATGCATATTTGTATGCCTGTTTTTGTTTCAATCGTGACTAATTTGGTAGTGTTTGTGTATATATGTACATATGATCTTTGCATATATACAAAGCTCAAGTCTTTTTCAATCTATTAATCAAAGAATATATTAAAGTTACTTTAGCTAGTAAGCATGATCTTATATATGTGTGTGTTTTGTGTTTATATGAAGATGTAAGACCATCTAGAATAGATATACATGAGATCACAAGTGATATGGAGAAGTTGAAACTGCTTCACCTGCTTCAACTGAAAGTTGTAACCACTTCATTCCATAACGAAATAGTCTTCGAATATATTCACCAATTTGTATACTTGTACAGTACAAACACTTTGAGAAGATGTTTGGTTTTATTCAACTCTCAAGTCTAACATATACTATTATTTTATTTTTATTTTTTTTCAAAGTGAATGATGATTACGTTACCATGCCATGTTTCCTTTAAATTATTGTTTTGCAATTTTCTTGTTTCCACTTTCTGACAAGAACCCTACTTTTTAACCATAAAGCTAATTATGCTCAAATTGAGGGACCTAAAACATTCTCCTTGGTGAATGTGCAAAAGGAAATGGAATAAAAATTCATCTCCTTGATCATGATATATATATCTTGAGGCTTGTAATATTTTCTCTATTTTTATTTTCATCAAACATATAAATAAAAAAATAGTGCAAGCTCTTTGCTGTAATCCACTCTATTATTTTATGTGTACACATGTTATTAAATATTATTTATATGTACGTTATTATTATATTATAATGTATGTATGGGTGGCACAGAGATAGAGATGCATAATGAGCATTAACGGTGCATGATATATGGATGTCATTTTCAGTTGCCAAAATGAAAGGTTTAATTTACATATCTGATGTGAATTTGTTGTACTAGGGTTTCCTCTCAAGGGGTGAGTCACATGAGTATCAGTGAAACTTCTTCTTACTCTTTGATCCAAAAGTGAATTTTGAATACGGGCCATTTGCTGAATTCAAACTTGTATGTCATGTTTTGTGTGCGTTTCTATAACGTACAACTGTCTATACATATATATAAATACTTACAATCACTAATTAAGGTAGTCTTAATTGGAGAAGATCGAGAGCATGTCACTATATATTTTTGGAGGGCCATGGAATAAAGTGAATTGTCTTTTTAACACATTAAGGTTGATCAAGCATTAATATTCACACAAAGGGTTTAAACATTAATACTTCATTCCCACAAAAGATCAAATGTTATATGTAAGAAGAGATTATGGTGAACTGAAATTGTGTACTAAATCCATACCCATCAATTTAAAGATGCATCTTTTAAGACTCTTATTAACGCACCGTGATGGTTGATTTTTGATACCATCACGCCACCATCACTCCCACAATGCGGCGTGATGGGCTGTAAATTTGCTTGGCGTGATGCTTGCATCACGGGAAGAAAGTTTAGCGTGAAGGAATTTCGGCCAATCACAAATTAAATAAATGATTTTATAATATAATTAATTAAATAAAAATAATAAAATAACTCTTTCACCTCATCACCTCATTCCCATTAGAGCACCGGGAGTCATTGCAATTTTTCACCGTTTTCCGAATCTAACGTCGGAGACAGCGGTGGTGTCGACTCCCAGCCGGCGTTAAACCACTGTTAAAAGTCGGCGTTGGAGCTCACCGTCGGGTGGGAGACGCTGCTCAATGCTTCTTTTCCTTTTATTTTTTCTTTTTCTTTCTTTTTACATTAGTTATTTCAGATGTTGTTTCCTTTTTCTTTTCTTTGTTTTCTTTGTGTGTGGTTGCTGGTGATGATGAAGGTGAAGGTGAAGATGAGGTGAGGATGAAAGTGGTTGCAGGTTTGGGGTTATAATTAAAAATTGGGCCAAAATTTGGGCCAAGTGTCATTTGGGCCATTAAAAATGGCAAAAAGGGCTGAATTTTTTTAAAAAATCGTCCAATTTTTTTTTTTTTTTTAAATCACAATAGTACTTATTCTTATTTATATTATACTTTTTGTTAGTTAAATATAATTATATGATAAATAAAAGTATAAAATAAATTAAATAATAATAATTAAATAATGAATTGGACACTGAAATTTAATACTGGACGATGAACCCTTTATTTGCCTCAGTGTTAAATTTTAGTGTTAAGCTTAACACTGAGATTTAACACTGAGTTCAGTGTCACGACTCCGAGTACTCTTACAAACTCCATCACGTCATCATACGATCACACTTGCCACATCAACATTATACCCCACAAAAACACCTCATCACGCCCTATCACACCGGCACCATTAATAATGATCTAATTTGTTTCAAATTGTTACAGGGTAATTTAAACATTAGTAATATTTAATCCCGAGATCGTTAATTAATATATCCTAAGAAATGCAATACTTGTGAAGCTATGAATGGACTCTTTTGCTGCTTTCAAGCCTCGTCATGTCTATGTTTGTTGTTGCTCCTTGTATTTCCTTTTCTCTTTTTGAGAAAAAGTTTTTGGTATACATTTTTAGTTTTCCGCCAAAAAAAATAGGAAGGTGTGAATAGTTCATCGCCGGACATTCATATTGGATCACAATTTGACCCATCAAGGTGGCATTTTGGACAAGCAAAAGTAATGATAATTTAATATAAAGCATGCATCAATATGATTAATGTGTCCCAACAATGGAGTGTGCTTAAAGGTAGAAGCTTCTGGCAAATGCCACGAGGCTCTAGGATTTGCACACATATGTCTCGATTCATGACACAATTGCTAACTTGCAAGAGATCGATGCTGAACCATAACCAGCAAATTGATAACCAGATGAGATATGGAGTTCAACTGATCGAAATTTTCTTAACAGTTGGTGATTTATAAGTTTTTGTTAAGCATACCATATATACAGATTTTTTTACTTAATAAACATGATTAATATGACAATTCTTCTGGTTTATTTGACTCTTAATAAATTAATGAATATTACACATTTATACTAAAATGATTATCGATCTATTAAGATTTTAAGTAGATCCTTTTAATTGGTTTTATGTCTTATACAATAACCAAATAAGCAATTTTAGAAAGAATGTATGGGTCCACTGTCAAACAGAATGATATAAAGAAAAGAGTAAATTACATTCATGTACTTCTTGTGCTATAGGTTCTCCATTTTACTCGTTAGCCACCAGTTGGGCAGATTCAGTTCCTTTGGGGTTTCATTTCGCACCCCATCTTTATTCCATTAGAAAATACGTAGAAGTTAGATTAAAATTTAAGGGTATTTTAGTCATTTCGTGAGGACGAGGGACTTGGAGCAAAATGAAAATTCAAATCAAGGGACTAAACACGCGATAAACTTGAGTCAAACACATAAACTTACTAGTAGCCACAGAAGATGGGCGTATTAGAGAAAAGAACCTTTATAAGTTCTAGCCAAAAGTTTAAAAAAAAAAAAAAAAAGTGAGAAAAAGTTTATGTCAAAACTAGAGACAACCATACCCTATAAAACCACCCATGTAAGTAAGATTAGCATTGCTTTGTAATATTCTAACATTTTCTACTTAAAACATGATCTTTGTTATAATAATAATAATAATATAGATATGGATAGTCAATTTTGGTGTATACATATAGTCAATTTTGGTACACAAAGTATGTATTTTTATATTGAGATTTTAGGCTATAAATACTCATGAATGCAAGCATTAAACTTGCACCATTTCTCACACTTACAAAGTGTTTCTTTCTTTCTCTCCATTATCATCTTTGTTCTTACACTTCATTATTAGTATTCTAAATCAAGAATCAAATCACTAAAGGTAGTTATAAGCCTACTGAATTATAACATCAAGAATCAAACCACTAAAGGTAGTTATAAGCCTACTGAATTATAACATCAAGAATCAAACCACTAAAGGTAGTTATAAGCCTACTGAATTATAACACGTTATCAGCACGATAATCTTAATACTAAATATGGTTGGCTCTGCCACCAAAATGATATATGGTCGGTTATACCACCAAAATGATATATGGTCGGTTATACCACCAAAATGATATATGGTCGGTTATACCACCAGAATGATATAGGTCGGTTATACCACCTGAAAAAATATATGGTCGACACTGTCGCCAAATTTTCATTTATGTTTACTAATATTTATATTTTTGTTATATAACATTTATTTATGATTGCTTACACATGGTCGACACTGTCACCTACTTATCATTTATGTTATATTAAATTTATGTTTAATGTTTATATACTTATGAATATAAATTGACTCTAATTTATCATGATGTTTGTTTTAATTTTTGATAATAGAAAATGTCGAATCTGAAAAAGCTTAAATTTACTCCTTTAGAATCAACTGGAAACAACTACATGCCATGGGTTATAAAAGTAAAAATGCATCTTAAATCAATGGGCATTCTTGAAACCATAAATGAAAACAACACTTGTTCTGAAAAAGAACAAGCTACGGCATGTTGCTTTATTCATCAACATATTGATGAATGCTTACAAAATAATTATGTGACTGTAGAAGATCCCCATGTTTTATGGGAAGGTCTCAAAAGCAGATTCAATAATCAAAGAGAAATTTTACTTCCAGCTGCAATGGAACAATGGAGAACATTAAGGTTCCAAGACTTTAAGAAAGTAAATGAATACAGCTCAGCTCTGTATAATACATGTTCACAACTTAAATTCTGTGGACATGAAATTAGTGATGCAGACATGATGGAGAAAACTTTCTCCACAATGAATGCTGCAAACATCACAGTGCAAAGAAATTTGAGAATGCTAAAGTTCAAAACATATCCTGAACTTAATTCATATCTCTTAGTTGCAGAGCAAAATGATGAGCTATTAATGAAAAATCAGCAATCCCGTCCTACTGGTACACTTGCAATCCCTGAAGCAAATACTGCAAATAATTATAAACAGGGACAAGGACGCGGGCAAGGTCGTGGTTATAATAACCATCACCATCATCATGCCAAAAGCCATAACTATGGTAGAAACCATCCTTATGGTAATGGTAATGGGCGTGGACGTGGTCGTGGTCGTGGCCGTGGTGGTCAAAGAAATAGTAATCCACGAAAATATAAATATCAACCACAAAACAAGCCCATTAAACAAGATGTTGAAGAAAATTCTTCTAAAAATTCTGAAGAATCTTGCTACAGATGTGGTAGAATGGGCCACTGGGCTAATACTTGCCGAACATCTAAACATCTTGTTAAGATGTATCAGGATTCGCTGAAAGGTAAAGAAAAGGAAGTAAATTTTGTGGATAATATTGATCCAACAGTCACTGAGAAACCATCTGATTTATATGAAGATTTCTTGAATGTTTAAGTTGTGTGTCTTTTGAAAAATAAACGATTTAATATCGTCTGTCTTTGTCATTATGTTTGCTAAATGTTTCAGTACTATCTATTTGCGTTTAAAATATTGTGTAATATTAATGTACTCACTATTTATTTCTTATATATGAAGTTCAATATGAATTTTGCTGGAATACAACATCAATCAAGTGGTGGAGATCTCTGTATAGCAGACAGTGGAACTACACACACTATACTTAAATTCGAGAAATATTTTATTGATCTAAAACCAACGGAAGGAACTATACATACAATATCAGGACCTGCTAACTTGATAAAAGGGATAGGAAAGGCAAATTTCATACTACCAAATGGTACAAAATTTTTAATAAATGATGCCTTATTTTCTCCCAAGTCAAGCAGAAATTTATTGAGTTTCTCCGACATATACCTTAACGGGTATGATTATCAGTCAGTGACAACAGAAAATGAGAAATATTTAAGTATCACTGACAAGAGTCATGTGGTTGAAAAACTGCCAAGACTTAGTTCTGGATTACATTATACACATATAAATGTACCAGAAATACATATGGTAGTTAACGAAAAATATATTGATCCTGGTGTATTCAGTTTATGGCATAACAGATTAGGCCATCCAGGATCAACAATGATGAAAAGGATTATTGAATGTACTCATGGACATCCACTAAAGGATAGAAAAATCCATCATGATACAATGGTTCCATGTACATCTTGCTCTCTTGGAAAATTGATAACTAGACCCTCACCACTTAAGGTTGAGAAAGAATCACCAATGTTTCTTGAAAGAATTCAAGGTGATATATGTGGACCAATTCATCCACCATGTGGACCATTTAGATATTTCATGGTTCTAATAGACGCATCTAGCAGATGGTCTCATGTTTGTCTGTTATCAAGCCGTAATGTGGCATTTGCAAAATTTCTTGCCCAAATTATTAAATTGAGAGCTCATTTTCCTGATTACACCATTAAAAGGGTGAGACTTGATAATGCTGGTGAATTTACATCTCAAGCATTTAATGACTATTGCATGTCTATAGGAATTGTTGTTGAACATTCTGTTGCTCATGTGCATACACAAAATGGTTTAGCCGAGTCATTGATTAAACGTTTACAGTTAATCGCTAGACCATTGATAATGAGAACAAAACTCCCTGTATCTATATGGGGTCATGCAATTTTACATGCTGCTGCATTGATTCGCATCAGACCAAGTGCAAGTCATAAATATTCCCCCCTACAACTTGCTTTTGGTCAAGAGCCAAATATTTCCCATCTTAGAACATTTGGTTGTGCAGTGTATGTTCCAATTGCGACACCACAACGTACAAAAATGGGTCCTCAAAGGAGGTTGGGAATATATGTTGGATATGAAACATCTTCAATATTAAGGTATATTGAACCTATGACAGGTGACGTTTTTACAGCACGTTTTGCTGATTGTCATTTTAATGAAACATTGTTCCCTAGATTAGGGGGAGAAATGAAAAATAAAGAAAATGATGTTTCATGGTGTGAACCTCAATTAAAGTATCTTGATCCTCGCACAAAAGAATGCGAGACAGAAGTTCAAAAGATAATGCATATACAAGAACTTGCAAATCAATTGCCTGATGCATTTACAGATACAAAAACGGTGACAAAATCATATATACCAGCAGTAAATACTCCAGCTCGAATTGAAATTCCAAAAGCTGGCAATAACGTCACTCATGAATCTTTGCCACGTCAGAAACGTGGAAGACCAATCGGTTCAAAGGATAAAAATCCTCGAAAAAGAAAATCAGCTGATAATGAAGTAAAAGAAAGTGTTCAAGAAGAACCACAAATCAGTACTCCTACTGCAGAGGAGATTGATGATGTCAATACAGAAATTGCAATCAATTATGCATATTCAAAAATATTATGGAACCGAAATGAAATGAAAAATCTTGATGAGAAATTTTCATTTAATGTTGCATATGACATCATGAATAATGATGATGATCCAGAACCAACATCTATGGTTGAATGTCAAAATAGACATGATTGGGCTCAATGGAAAGAAGCAATACGAGCTGAATTAGAATCACTCAATAAAAGAAAAGTTTTCGGATCCATCATTCTCACTCCTAAAGATGTGAAACCTGTAGGATACAGATGGATTTTTGTCCGAAAAAGAAATGAGAAAAATGAAGTTACAAGGTATAAAGCTAGACTTGTAGCTCAAGGTTTTTCTCAAAGACCGGGAATTGATTATGAAGAAACTTATTCTCCTGTTATGGATGCAATTACTTTTAGGTACTTAATCAGTCTGGCAGTTTCTAAAAATTTAGAAATGCATCTCATGGATGTTGTGACTGCTTATCTATATGGATCACTTGATAGTGATATATATATGAAGATACCTGAAGGATTTAAGGTACCAGAAGCATCAAATGCAAAACCCAAAGAAATGTATTCGATTAAATTACAAAGATCTTTATATGGGTTAAAACAATCGGGACGTATGTGGTATAACCGATTAAGTGATTACTTGATAAGCAAAGGGTATACAAATAATCTTACTTGCCCTTGTGTTTTCATTAAGAAAACAACATCCGGATATGTGATCATAGCTGTTTATGTTGATGATCTTAACATCATAGGTACAAATAAAGAGATCCATGAAGCCATTCAACTTCTAAAGAAAGAATTTGAAATGAAAGATCTCGGAAAAACCAAGTATTGCCTTGGTTTACAAATTGAGCATATGCCTAATGGTTTACTTGTACATCAAACAACATATACTGAAAAGATTTTGAAACGTTTCAATATGGACAAGGCAAAACCATTAAGTACTCCTATGGTTGTTAGATCACTCAATGTTGAAGCTGATCCATTTCGTCCATGTGAAGATCAAGAAGACATTCTTGGACCAGAAGTACCATATCTTAGTGCAATTGGAGCTCTTATGTATCTTACAAATTGTACAAGACCTGACATTTCTTTTGCAGTTAATTTGTTGGCAAGGTTCAGCTCTGCTCCTACCAAAAGACACTGGAATGGGATCAAACACATATTTCGATACCTTCGAGGAACTACTGATTTAGGATTATTTTATTCTAACGAATCAAAACAAGATTTGGTTGGTTATGCAGATGCAGGTTATTTATCTGATCCACATAAAGCTAAATCTCAAACTGGAT
This sequence comes from Rutidosis leptorrhynchoides, assembly GCF_046630445.1. Taxonomy (NCBI): domain Eukaryota; kingdom Viridiplantae; phylum Streptophyta; class Magnoliopsida; order Asterales; family Asteraceae; genus Rutidosis; species Rutidosis leptorrhynchoides. The sequence continues at coordinate 441,905,241 of NC_092337.1, read as the reverse complement.
ATGTATTCCTAAATGGAGGTACTGCAATATCATGGCGTTCTCAAAAACAAACACTTGTTGCTACATCGTCAAATCATGCCGAAGTGATTGCATTACATGAAGCTACTCGAGAATGTTTTTGGTTGAGATCAATGACACAACTCATTACTGATTCTTGTGGACTAGAACGCGATAAAAGTCCAACAACTATCTATGAAGATAATGCAGCTTGCATAGCACAGATGAAAGAAGGGTATATCAAAAGTGACCGAACAAAACACATACCACCTAGATTCTTCTCATACACTCAAAATCTCATTAAGGACAACCAGATTGAAATGAGATATGTGCAATCTAGCAAAAACTCTGCTGATCTTTTCACGAAAGCACTTCCAACTGCTATTTTCAGAACACACGTTCATAACATTGGCATGAGACATGTTCAAAAGATGTAACAGCTGAAGCGATGTCTACTTGAGGGGGAGTCAACTCCATGCTGCACTCTTTTTCCCTTAGCTAAAGTTTTTTCCCACTGGGTTTTCTTTAGCAAGGTTTTTAACGAGGCAGTAATTTATAGTTGATCTTCAACAAAATAAAATTGCTATCCAAGGGGGAGTGTTATAATAATAATAATAATATAGATATGGATAGTCAATTTTGGTGTATACATATAGTCAATTTTAGTACACAAAGTATGTATTTTTATATTGAGATTTTAGGCTATAAATACTCATGAATGCAAGCATTAAACTTGCACTATTTCTCACACTTACAAAGTATTTCTTTCTTTCTCTCCATTATCATCTTTGTTCTTACACTTCATTATTAGTATTCTAAATCAAGAATCAAATCACTAAAGGTAGTTATAAGCCTACTGAATTATAACATCAAGAATCAAACCACTAAAGGTAGTTATAAGCCTACTGAATTATAACATCAAGAATCAAACCACTAAAGGTAGTTATAAGCCTACTGAATTATAACAATCTTAAACAATTAGATGATAATGACACTTATTCTTTCATCCTACTTTGTATATCGTGTGGCACCATGTGTTCTGTTTATCTTTTTAATGTATATTTTGATTTTGATTTTTATTATATTTGTAGCTTCTTGTCGTAATCATTTGTTACGTTTCCAATCATCCATTCGTGACTGAATTTACAATAGGATGACCATTGTGAAAACTAAGTTTTTTAGCCCGCGTCACACATATAACCCAAAACAAGACATTCACATCCAGCAGCCAAAAGAAATCATAATAGACCGAGAAACTAAATAAACTGCGTTACTTTGCACCCGATCATGCACAGAAGTTGTCAATGATGTCAGCCAAGAGACGGTGTGTAATCTGAACCATTGAGTTTTTTGTTCCAACTATAAAAATTGGACCCTATGTCCATCAGATAAGGGGAACAACGTTTATCGCAAAACGGACATAATCAATAATGATCTGCTATGGAAAAGAAATTGAGAAAAGAAAACAGCCCAACATAAAAAAAAAAAAAAAAAAATTAAATAAATATACCATTTTATCCAGTTTAGGGATGCAGGAACCTTTTTAAAAATGTTTACATTACAGATGCGTGTATAGCAGTTGAACAGGTATCCAGTCTTACAAAGCTTCACTGTTCAGCATTGATACCAAATATGCGGACCTTGTGCATGTTTGGAAACTTGGCAACTACTAGCACAAAAACTGCTACTGTGTTGAAAAACAGCATCGGGTTCTGGTAATCTGTCGTATGAGATGCTATTAAGTACCTAAACATTAAAAGATGATCACCCGTTAATACATGTACCAACTGTACGTTTGGACGCACAAAAGAGCATACTTCATATTGATTCGAGAAAAAAAATAAAAAAAAATTACTGTATTTGTTTACCCGTTTAAGTAACATAGCAAACAGAATATTAAAAAGTCAATGAAATCACGCAAAAATGAACTCTGCCCAATCTCAGCCCTTATCAATAAACGATTTTGGAAATGTTCTTTTTACAGAGGCAATTCTGTTATCACAAGTATATTTCAAATATCTATATTCTTTAGTGTAATCTCTGAAAAAGAACAACAACGATCTGTAGAATTGCAGCCTACTCAATGCACCAGTGAGACTAATGTATAATTGAATAGTAAATTATAGTGATTTGGGCAAGCTATTCTATAGTGAAATATGCATCCTTCATATATGCTACTGATACATACTTAAATAGCAAAACAAAAGATTTCTTGCATATCTAAACCACATCAAAGTAATGAAATATAGAGCATCTTATATATAAATGTAGCTAACGTATGCTATGAAACTTGATAAACCACTGATGTTTACCTGTCAAGTAATCAAAATTTCTCAATGTGGTATATATACCATTCGATTTTAAAGAGAAAACAAGCAAAACACCACTATATGTATTTGAACATATGGGTACAGATTTCACATAAGAGGTGATTAAAGCATGAACTACTTCTTCATGTATATGATAGTATTTGTAATGTAAAGGTGGATGTGTTCATTTACTCAGAAGATACAAATATACTTGTTGAAAAGTAACTTTGGAACTTGAGGAAGTAAGATCTAAGAAGAATCAACATGTTTTCCTATTTTAAACAAATTAAATTAAAAGTACTAATAAATAAATAAAGATAAAGATAATAATAATAATGGAGTAATAAATAAAGATAATAATAATTAGTCCATGCACTTGAAATTGTTGGGGATAATTGGTTAAAAGGTGCAAACCAAAGTCCCACATCGGATATAAGAAGTGACAAATTTATGCATATAAATTTAGGGGAACCTCCCTCTATCACCAATTGGTTTTAGAGTAATAGGGAACTCTTGGGCTTTAGCTTATGTGCAGGACATGTTCTTGGGCCTAAAATGATCCTACAGAAATAGGAGTGCCAGAAAGAAGTCTCAAACATGTACATTTATTTATTAAAACCAATATCATACACCAAAATAAAGAAATATGTGGTCTCCCAATAAGTACTAAAATGATGCCTTAGCAATAGGGGAAATCAAAAGGAAAAGTATGACCATATTACAATTTATAGATGCTGAGATTTAATACTTGTAAGTTTAAACATAGGTATATGAATAGCGATAAAAAAACCTAATCAGAAAACCATTTCTAATCAATTACCCGATCATATATATATTTCCCTCATCATTTGATAAGCTTATGAAGTTAAGGCTATAGCCTATAAATATGATAATCCACCATGGGACATTGCTTTCCTCGATAATATTGTGTTGATTAGTTGTAACCACCCAATATGTTGATGCAAAATATAGGTATACAAAAGTATACTATAACCAAGGTATAATAACTCATGATCTGATGGTTTTGCTGTTTTAGATATCATCAAACTAAAACACAAATAAATGTACAGTAATATGCATCAGCTTATCTTCCAACAAGATTCCTTTATGTTCTCCCAATTTCTACTTATCTACTATGTATTCCTATATGGTGCAACAAATTATGATTTGCTTATTCGTCAATAGGTTGTCAATCTTGGATCCTTCATGACATATTTTTCATAGCTATAAAAACTCATATAATCACACATTAAACTCGACTCAGCCACTTATTAACCATAATAACATTCGAACGACTCTTACGGGATGGGTTCGGTGGTTTGCCAAAGGCAACACAGGGTTTGCGTGTCCCTACTGGTTTACACGTCATTGAGAACATTCGAATGACTAATATCATAAAAAATGCCAGTCAGAAATGCACAGGATCCGAACATATATAAAGCTTTAAAACTTTAAGTATATATAAAAAAAAAAAAAAACTTACAGCACCACAGGGACAAGAGTTAGAAACTTCCTATTGCGAGTGAGCTGCTTGCCACTGTCAATTTGCTCCCACCAGGTCAATCTGTTGTAGATACCCTGGTCATCAGCAAATGGTGTTCCCTTTTTCCAGTGAAAGAACTGGTATGTCAACTAATAAGACAACAAAAACATAATCTCAATCAAAATCATATATACAGTGATATAGCAAGCATCATAAATTATCATAGACACTGATAATATCCAGTAAGAGTGTAATAGCAGTACAAGTTGGTTATGAGCACAATTTATTTGAGTCATACAACATTTGAATATGTTGGAAATTCCAGACTCATGCTTGATAATAACAACGCAAAGTATCATTGCCATAACAATTTTTTTTTTTTTTGAACAACAGTTTCGAGATCACCCAGGGGGGAACTAAACCATGTACGCGTTCATCTCCCGCAGTTGCATAACCCGCCCCCAACTGCTGCCCAAGAAGAAACCCGGCCCAATCCGAGGGCATGAGCAGTAAAATGCCCTCACCTACCGCCCCCGCAACGCGATGTGCGGAATGCACCCTTGGGTGGAATTCAAGAGTTAAGGGGCAACCTTGTGTGCAATGTTGCACCCCACGGGAGTCAAACTCCTGAGCTCTCGCTAAGAGAGTCAGGCCACTACCACATGAGCTAGTTCATTTCCATAACAAATTAATCAAACCACTAACCAATTACAATGCAGATATTTATAGGAGTATTTGTAAGGGTGCAAACCAAAGTCCCACATCGGTCATGGGACAAAACAAATGTATGTATATAAGTCTAAGGGAAAGTCATTCTATCACCAATTGGTTTTAGAAAATGATGGACTCGGGCTTATATTGCAGGACATTGTGTTTGGGCTATACGATCCTTAACAAGTGGTATCAGAGCTGGGCCATAGCCCCGATGTGGTGGATGGCGCAGTAGGGCGCACCCCTGAGCGCACGCAGCGACGTGGCGCACCCCTCGGTCTTCAGCAACGATGAGTGGACCAGCTCTCGTTCGAGGGGACCCTGGCACGATGAGTTGATCCTAGAAGCCTTGTATCGAAATCTCCCTGCCCTACCCACCAGGTTGAGAGTTCCGAGTCGGCGGCGGTAAAGGTTGGATCCAGACTATCGTTGGAGGGGAGGCCTAGATGGACTTAGGTTTGAGGGGAGGTTTGTAAGGGTGCAAACCAAAGTCCCACATCGGTCATGGGACAAAACAAATGTATTGGTTTTAGAAAAGGATGGACTCTTGGGCTTATATTGCAGGACATTGTGTTTGGGCTATACGATATTTTATCCAATTACAATGCAGATATTTATTTATAGGAGTATTTTATTATATCTACATTTTCCACAATTACAAGAGATTCAGTATTAGTTAAGGTAAAGTACAAACACTAATAGTATTTTATCCAATTACAATGCAGATATTTATTTATAGGAGTATTTTATTATATCTACATTTTCCACAATTACAAGAGATTCAGTATTAGTTAAGGTAAAGTACAAACCCTAATTTGAATGTATAGATCCTATAATACACCAATACACGATCTTATATTCATCAATAAATAACATCAATCATCAATTGTATAATAAGAATCGAAATTCTAAATGAGAACAGATCAAATAAAGACAATCAAAACCTAGAAACCCTAATTCCTTATCAATAATAATACCAAAAAAGGTCAATTATAGATTATAGATTATAGATATATACCACAGCGTGAGACAGATTAACAGTGGTCCAAGCCATGCCAGGAGAGCAACCGAAAACGGACAGAACAACGAGCCACGCAAAGAATAGGATGAGTATGTAAGTGGTCCAAACGCCAGGGTAAGTGAACCACTCGGTGTTTCTATTCAGATCCGTTGGTGGCGACGCTTGTACGTACAAATTGGCCATCAATTGACGGAATCCGATGAAGATATAATATGAAGATCGGTGAAATTGTTAATCCAGGTGGCCAACTCCGTCGTTGTATGTAGAGTACGTGTGTGCAGATGTGTGTTATTTGAAGGTGATGGCTTGATTATGTTGCTTGTTGACGATGGAGATTCTATTACTCTACTCCGTTTTATTTCATTTTCATTTTACTCTATTAAAATCAATTAAAATTAAATTAAATTAAATTAAATTAAATTAAATTAAATTAAACTAAAAATAGATCAATACGGAGTAATAATATTTATTACATAAATAAATAGAAAAGAGGGAGCGTTTTGATTTGTTGTGGAGGTGTGTGGATATGTCCTAGACTATGTTATGAAATGATATGATTTGAGTAGTGTAGATGGTGTGGTGTAATGGAATGCATACCTTTCAATTAGGGAACCATCAAGAGTTATGATCGGTGTGTTTTGCTCTATATGTAATATTATTGTAATTGAGGGTGAGATTGTGATTTTATTTGGCACACGTGGTGTACGGTATGCATTCTTAGTTTTATCATAAAACTTTTATGTGTACCTAGTATAAAATTATCAATTTCTCGTTACTTCGGTCTTATTCGTTTGTTTGATCTAATGTTGTAGTGGTACTCGATGGAGATTTTAAAAAGATAAATTAGTTAATTCCCTTCACTCTTATGCTTTCAAAAGAATATTACTTTGCACTATTTTGTTCATATATGTTTACCCGCGCAGTTAGTAATTATTTCAACCACATTTCTTTTCATGCAGTAAATGTTCAGGAAATTCTGAAATAAGTGCGAGAGATTCAAGATATGAAGATGTGATAGAGAGATGCACTTTATTTCATTGGATTTATACATGAGAATGAAAATTGTAAGTTAATTATGAATAAACATTTATGACATCTTTTAGTAATTGGTTATTATTTTTATGTTTTTATAATTGAGGGTGAGACTGTGTCCGAACGCGATGTTGAAATCCATCCATTCGATTATATTCTTGATACGAACAATTAAAGTCTTACCGTCCCTTAAAAGGAAAACCCCACGGTGAATTCATACAAATAATTGATTATTTATTGTTATAAATTTGGTTTAGACTTTAAAAATTTAGTAATAAGATGTGACATTCTGTTACATAATTGAAACGAGAGTGTTACAGTCAAACACCAACCGCGTAACTAAACCAATTTTAATAAAAATTTTGGGGTATCTATATAATTATTATTATTATTATTATTTTATTATATATACTAATTGAGGTTTTTTTTGTCGTTTCACAACCCCATTCACACTGCGAATTTTCAGTTTATCCCCCTCAACTATCTTCAACTCTTAAATTCTACAGGGGTTAAAACCGTAACTTCAGTTTTTAATTTAAATAAATTAATAAAAACTCACCGTAAACTTCAACGGGCCCTATCTTCCTATTCATCACGTATTAATTTTCTCCGCTGCTACAATTAAACTTAAAATAATTTTACGAACAAAACGAGACTAACTACGTCCGAAACGGATACCTTTTTAAAAACAAAAAACGCTAAACACAGACAATTAAACGGGTCTTAGCACATGGACCGTTTCTCTCTCTGTACATACACAACGCTATGTTAAATACGAACATGCAGGTCGAAAGCCCCCGCGCGTGATGCTCCGGACTAGTTATAAATAAAACAAACCACAGGACCAACAGCGTATTATGTCTATCTAAAGGGATTATCACCAAAATGCCCTTTTTTTTAAGCATGTTGACTGACAGCCCTTAAAAAACAAAAGTTGACAATTTTCCCTCACAAGGCGCAAGACTCCTTGCGTCCTTGCGACCTTGCGTCTTTGCGACATTACGACCTTGCGTTACTTCCAAACGCAACAAACAGCCTTGCGTCCTTGCGTATTGCGTCTTGCGACTTGCGCCTTTGCGTCTTGCGTCTTGCGTCTTATCCCGATAAGATTTCCATGATTTCGTGGATAAGATTTTGTACGATTTTTGTACTATTACGGATAACTTTTTATTTCTTTCTTTGTTATTATACCTGGAACTACATATTACCAGCTCCATTTTCACTTCATTTCCTTCATTTCCACATAAATCATATAATTTCAAGCGTCATTAAGGTAACTTTCTTTGTTTTAAATAATGAGTTTTAGTGATAATGAAACCTTTGTTATTCATATATGTTGTGGTGGTTCTTTTCAATTTATTAATAACTTACATATATATTTGCCTCTAGATTGTTTTAGAACACGATTAAAACTCCCAGTTGCTCCCCAAAAACCAATTACTCGAAGAATATTGTTAAAAAATGTTCTTAGAAAAATTAATTTGCCACCTAATGCTCCTGTTTCAATTAGATATGTTGTCGATAATCTTGTTTTTGATATTACTGATGATTATGAAGACTTTCGTGATTTTCTACAACATGCAATATCAAATGCTCCTATTACTATTTACATTGTCGACAAAGTTACAATGCATCAACTCCCAGAAAACTTACAGTCAGTGCAAATCCTACCAATACACAATGTCCATCAAAACCTACCAACACACGATGTCCAACAAAACCTACCAACAAACGAGGAGAGCACAAACCTTCAGACACCCAATTTGGAAGAAGCACGACCTGAAGTACCACCTCCAAACACAGAAGAGTTTGATTTCTTCAACTATGGAGTTGAGAACGTATGTAAAATTAAAAAAACAGATCACCCTTTTGAATCAGTTGTCGCGTCTAGTGCTTCGGAGGAAGAAAATGACAGAGAAGATCAAGATGAAGATGAAGAAGAGGAAGAAAAAAAGGATGTATTCTGGAATATGCCACTTTTATTGAGTGAACATGACCAAGAGACTGAATCTACGAGTCAAATAACAAACAGTTATAGAGTATCCGATTTGATTAAAGTTCGACAAACTTTTTTAAACAAGGATGATTTTGTAAACCATCTATACACAAAATGTCTTGAAGAAAACTTTCAAATTAAGCCTGTAAAGTCGGACAAATCTCGATTCACCACTAAATGCATGTTGTCCAATTGTTAGTGGAAATGTAGTGCATACAAAATACGCCACGCTGACAACTTCATCGTAAAGAAATTGCATGACGTACACACATGCTCACGTACCCAAATTATGGGAAATAATAAACATGCAACCAAAAAGGTGCTAGGAAGTATTCTGATGGATTCGTTCAAAACCGCAAATCGAGACTATAACCCAAAAGATATACGTGATGATGTTGGTAACCGTTTTCGGGTGAGCATTTCTTACAATCAAGCATGGAGAGCCAAGTGAAAGGACCCGTTCATATACATTATAAACGATTCACAATAGTTGATTACATCGCGAGGTATTTGACCTCTATATGATACGTTTTACAAACATTGCATTCGTTTTTAAAAGACAAACTTTCTTTACAACGAAAGTTGACGGCATTCACACCATTTCATAATACATCCAACTATAATTGGATTAATAATAATCTTGATGAACTCAATGACTCGAATGCAACGTCTTTCAAAATATGCCATGAATGACTCCAAGTAATATCCTTAAAATGAGCTAATGCACAGCGGAAGATTTCTTTAATACCTGAGAATAAACATGCTTTAAAGTGTCAACCAAAAGGTTGGTGAGTTCATAGGTTTATCATAACAATCATTTTAATATATTAATAGACCACAAGATTTCCGTTTATAAATATATGTACACTCGCAAGTGTATAAAAGTATTCTATAAGTTGTAGGCACCCGGTAACAAGCCTTAACGTTCATGTTTTACCCTCTGAAGTACACCAGATCAGGTGTGTTTAAAATACCCTCGAAGTACTAAAGCATCCCATAGTCAGGATGGGGTTTGTCAGGCCCAATAGATCTATCTTTAGGATTCGCGCCTACCGTACATAGACAAGTAGTTTAATGTTACCAAGCTAAGGGTATATTTCTGGTTTAAACCTACGTAGAATTAGTTTTACTACTTGTGCCTATTTCGTAAAACATTTATAAAAACAGCGCATGTATTCTCAGTCCCAAAAATATATATAAAAGGGAGCAAATGAAACTCACAATACTGTATTTCGTAGTAAAAATACATATAACGTCATTTAATAAGTGCAAGGTTGGCCTCGGATTCACGAACGTATCAATATTGAGATTCAATATTGCAGAAAAGTACGTAGACGCAACGGAGATGATAAACACTAGATTGACCTCACGAGCATACCCATGAACCATACCCATCACCTCCATAGCTATAACCCATAATTTTCTTAGCTTCGACTCATTCAAAAAAACTATTTTGAAATCACTCGTACAGCACTCCGTCGTAATATTTTATATATACTAATAATATCTTGAAATAATACAGAGCAAATATATATATATATATATATATATATATATATATAAATCGATTGAGAGAGTTTAGAGAAATATATTTTCAAGTTTCTATAAAATAATTAAACTTATTGAATTCTATTTATAATAGATTTTTGAATTATTAAAGTGAATTATTAAAGTATGAATTATTAAAGTGAATTATTAAAGTATGAATTATTAAAGTGAATTATTAAAGTATGAATTATTAAAGTGAATTATTAAAGTATGAATTATTAAAGTGAATTATTAAAGTTAAAGTAAAGTAAAAGTAAAGTAAAGGTAAAGTTAAAGTATAGTAAAAGTATAAAAACTATGTATGTATAATACGCGTATAAATATATATAATATTAATTTAAATCGTTATATATATTTAATGAAATAAAATATAAATATCGTTATATTTATTATACTGGTTAAGTAATGAGTTGTCAAAAGTGATTCTAGATATTTATAAAAGTTATATACGTTTTAATAATAAAGTTCTTTTTTTAAACTGAAAACGTCTTTGTACGTTTGAAAATAGATTAATAGAATATTATGGAAACCAATTCTCCACTAACTTTTGTCTAACTTTCGTAAATGACAATTTTTATTTTTATTTATAAATAGCTTTACAAATTATTCTGAATATCGTTAAGAGGAATATATTTTCTCAAATCATAGTGGACCTCTCAACAGAGACTTGTAATCATAATTCAATGTTTTTGATAATTCAATCATTTAATATATATTTTTTTAATTTCTTCAAAAATCATATTGAAACAAATACGTTCGTGTAAAGTATTATACGTTTAATACTTTATTAATATTCTCAAGTTATAATATATATATATATATATATATATATATATATATATATATATATATATATATATATATATATATATATATATATATATATATATATATATATATATATATATATATATATATATATACATATACATATCTATTTATATATAACGGTTCATGAATCGTCGGAATTTGGTCGAGGTTATAATGAAGGTATGAACACAGTTTAAAATTCTTGAGATTTAACTTAACAAACTTTTCTTATCGTGTCGGAATAATATAAAGATTAAAGTTTAAATTTGGTCAGAAATTTCCGGGTCGTCACAGTACCTACCCGTTAAAGAAATTTCGTCCCCGAAATTTGATAGAGGTCGTCATGACTAACAATGAGAATGTTATTATAACGATTATAGAGTTTTATCATGTTCAAGAAGAATGGATAAAATAATTCGATTACTCGAAGCGTGTGAGTGAAGTTATCGTAAATGAATGAAATAAGATAATAGTGATTCGTCGTATCTTTTGACG